>NC_039291.1:6393033-6693033 GCF_003368295.1 Carassius auratus | reverse complement strand
ATACTAAAGAATAAGGTGAATGAAATCACTTATAGAGTTGAAAACAGGCCAGACAATCATAGTTTTTGAAAATATAAAATGCTACAAACACGTCAACTGATATATTGATATATATCAAAATGTGCCAATAATACTAATTTTACAATAAAAAATATTTTTAAAATGGTATAGTAATACTGGCACAAGCAATAAATTGGTCAACCACTGGTCGTAATTTTATAGCATTTTTAAAGATTTTTTCTTTGGTTAATTAGTGTTTGTTAGTGGGACTTTTATTTTGATAGTACTGAGAACATCCGATTGCAGATGCACATAAGCTCCCATTCACTGTCTTCATTTAACAGTTCTGTTCAATTGAAATGGAAATGCTGAAATACTTTATTTTAAGTAAAATGTTAATGTAAATTACTGTATATGTGTTACATGTATGTCCTACACATACACATACTGAACAATAAAACTTATGTCAGTTAGCGTTTGCCATTAGGTTGCTAGGCTAACTAGCTCCACAAGTATCCCTGCACAACAATCTGTAATTGTAGAAAAGAAACCACACAATACGATCGGTTAGCCCAAAACTATCATGCGACTTCAATAAAATAAGATAAAATAAGAGCTGTAGCAGAGTATGGTGTGAGAGAGAGGCACGGCAAGCCATAAACAGATTGAGTGAGATGCTGACAGCGCGAGTGGATACACACTGACAGACTGTCACCTACTCCGTGGTGCCTCTTACAAGATTAGCTTAGCTGGTGTGTGGCTATAACTGACAGGGCAACTGTGAGACAAAGTCTGGATATTAAGACAGCTATATGGTGAATTATGTCTCTGTTCGCCTCATTTTATTTTCTCAAATGTGTTTCACATCCATCACACACAGAAACATATGACATCTAAACTTATTCCATGTTTAGACTGACTTCTTGGATTGTCTTGCTTCACAAGTTTTAGCCTTGCTGTAACTCTAGGAGAGGAAATCTATAGTCATACGGTTTATTTTGTATTTAAATATCTACATTATATCAGCTCCTTTTTTAATGTTTAATTTCATGTACAGTCCAACCTTTGAGAACAAGAACCAAATATGTATTTAAAAAATATATATTATATTTTTAACTGAGCATCAATATCTAGTTTATTATATTACATTAAATCTAGTTTATATATTAATTGTATATTTACATGCATAAACAGTTATTTTAACATTTGATTAAAAGAGGCTTGTCACAAAACTACAGACATTTTACTGTTGCCGTCAAGACCATCAGATTTAATTAGAGAGAAAATAGTTGTTTTTGGCTCAATGCTGGACCAAAATCATTAAGAAGAACCAAGTTGAAACTTCCAAACATGAAGAACTGAGATAATAGGTAACAAAGGGTCTAGTGATTTTGAGTAATGAAAAAGAAAACTTAACAATAAATGAGTGGAAATGTCATACTACCTCCCATTTTTCTCTTAAGCAACCATGCATTTACAGTAGAACTAGACTGCTTGTGCATAATGTTTCTCAACTGGTGGGTCGCGACTCAAAAGTGGGTGGCAAGACCCCGCTCTGAGTGGGTCGTAGAGTGTACAGTCAAACAAACAACATCAACACCAAAAAACGTAATTCTAAGCGTTTTTCTAATGTTTATTTTATTTATTTATTTGGTAACACTTTAGAATAAGGTTCCATTAGTTAATGTTAGTTAATGTATTAATTAACATGAACAAACAATGAATAATACATTTATTACTGTATTTATTCATCTTCGTTAATGTTAGTTAATGAAAATGCAGTTATTCATTGTTAGTTCATGGTAATTCACAGTGCATTAACTAATGTTAACAAGCACAACCTTTGATTTAAATAATGCATTAGTAAATGTTGAAATTAACATGAACTAAGACTTATAAATGATGTAGAAGGATTGTTCTTGCTTAGTTCATGTTAACAAAAGTAGTTAACTAACATTAACTAATGGAACCTTATTCTAAAGTGTTACCATTTATTTTTTATGCAAGACTTTAATTTTGAAATGCGTGCGTGAGAGCTGCTGGCACTTTTGTCAGATGCATTTTAAGTAAAGATTGCCAGAGAAAAACATGCTTTCCTGGTTCAGTATCAGAGGAAATGTTGTCAGGAATGCACTCTTCAATTGCAGCGGTGCACTCTTAAAGCACAATACAAACTATGAGCATGGAATGTGTGAAATAAAACTAAAGTACCAATAAATCACATAACTGGTACTGCATGTGTTAGCTGGGAAGTACTTGCACTATTTTTTTTAAATTTAGGTGTACGTTAAGTGAAGGGGGATGATATTTGTGTGTGTGTCTCAATTTTTGTGAAATACATTTTCTTATATATAATCAGGTTCATGCAAATGTTGTCATGTTGACCAAGAGAAAGTTGCTTGGTTTGAAAGAGAGTTCTTTATGAGCTGTGCTTTAAACTTCATTACACTACTCTACTTTTTTTTTTTAATACAAATTTTACTCCCAAATGGTTTTGCCCAATCCATTGCTAAGCCTTTTATAGACTGAAGATAGAACGAAGTATCAGAAGATAACACTACCAAATAGGCCTACATACAGAAAGATCCCTTTGGATCACATGAGAGACTTCTTCTAAAATCTACAGTAGCTAACAGTGGTGTTATTCATGATCCACTTTAATCACAGAAGGGATTTCTTATAGAAGACAGCCTCTAAAGAGCCCACAGGCACATTAAAAATAAACGTACAATAAAGGAAGATAAGATAAAGGGATGCTTTCCCAAGAGTGACGGAGGTGGATCGTTTACAATGCACAGTAGTTTTTCAGTCCTCTTTGTCCAGACTTGCAGAATATCATTTAAATACACAATATGAAACCATTCATAGATATACTAATTATGCATGCTGAAAAGAACAAGTACCCAAAGGGAAAAATAGCACAAATGAGCTTTAATATATCAGTTTTGCCTTAACCTTTTTGGACTTTTTGTCAACAGCTCCTATTTCTCGTGTCTCTTCTAGAGTTTCTGATTTACCGTGCTTAGATTTGTCAAGATATTAAAGTCTGCAATCACAAGACATTGAGATTTCTTATCAAATTTCAAGCCATTAATGTTATGCGGTGCATTATTTGTATTGCATTATTAGAGTTAATAAGTGTTTCGAACTATGATGTATTATATTATTGTTTTATGAATTATGAATTTATAACAACCCATTACCACTGATAGTTTTTTCTTGTACACATTTATCAATAGTTCTGGCCCTAAATGCCATGCTTAACCAGTGCAAAACAGGATTGTTCTCTGATAACACCAATGGGGCATTTGGCCTGTTTGTGTTTGTTCAGTCAGTACATGTTCAATAAATGCTCAGTGAGGGACATTGTCGGATTTGCATTTGACCTCTGAGGGAACTGACAATGGTGGCTGGGTCTGTTGAATTGTTCTAGCATATATATACTGACAAATATTGTTCTTTGGCCTTACGCCTGAGGTGTATTTAGTTGATATGTGCTGATTTAAGCATCCATAAATCGCCTCAAATAGCAACATATTTCAAAGGGACATTATGTGCACTCTCAAAGCTTCCCAAAACATAGTTTCTTCAAAATACCTCACATCCAACTTGATGTTTTAGTAGCGTTTGGCAACCACACCCTCTTGGATCGCTGTTGCCTTTTATCAAAACACTTCATATCCTCTTTCATCATTACTCTGACACCAGAGAGATCTTAAACACTACAACATTTTAGAATGAATAGCTCAGAAATTTCGGTAGCACTTTATTTTACAGCCCTGTTCCTCATGTACATACTATGTACTTATTATAGTAATTACAAAAACTATGTAATAACTACATACTAATGCTGAACCTACCCCTAAACCTAACCCTACCCCATGTAGTTACCTTGTGTTACCAGAACTTTCTTAGATAAATACACTGTAAGTACACTGTCTATAAGTTCATGTTAGTACATGTACTGTAAAATAAAGTGCAACCGAAATTTCTCTCAATCCTCAGCGTTGTAGCTTCTCACAACCTACACTATCATGATATTAAACATTAAAAAGTATGTTACCGTTCAGACCATCATGAAAGTTGTAATAGCAAAAGATTCTTGTGTTAGGTTTTGAACGATTTGTGCAGAAAAACATAGACGTTTTAATCTTCGATGTCATTATGGACAAGACTAAATGAGACTTCCATGTAACCTGAAATTCAGTGCAGGCAGCCATTCTCAACAAAGACAGCTGTCACACTTTTCCCACTCTTTCCTCTTGTCTATCACAGAATACCTAAGGGAATTGGGACTGCCAGACATCATTCAGTGTGAGTGTTTCTGTCTACTAACTGAATGACTGTCTTAAAAAAATAAATAAAATAATAATAATAATAATAAACAACATATTTCATAGCTCTTTGGTTTTAAATAGGGCTGTCAGATTATAATCAAAGTAACTGCACAATATGCAGATTAATTAATCACAACTAATTGCATATATCATTATTTAGATAACACTTTACCATAAAGCCCCATTAGTTAACATTAACAATGAATGCCACATTTGATACAGTATTCATTTATCCTATGTAGATTGATGAAGTAGCCCGAATAGCAGGTGGACTGGGCAGTATTAAAATTTAACTCTCAGAAAATGTCATTTAAAAAATACCTTATTATGGAAGGTATACCAAAGGGTTGATTATTTGCAGCAACTTTAAATCAGATCACACTGACTAAATGTTTTAAACTGACAGGTCATAGTTTTGATTTGAATCTACACCGCAGGTCCGAGACAGCATTAAAGAACTACAGGTATTTCTATCAAAAATAAAAACTCATAATGTGAATAAGCCAATGTTTGTGCTGTATGGATATCTTTTACAATTACACAGTCTAATTGAGCTGAGCAAACCTAGAACTAAATCCAAATTGGAAATCAGCATCACCGTGCTTAGAAGCGCGAGACACAATCCAGCAAGGAGGTAATATTTCGTCCAATGACAGTTCAGCATCTGGGCTGAGCTCTGTCGCAACTGGCTGCTGGACCAAAGCAGATGTACTCGCAGCCCCAGATACACACCGCAGCTAGGTTCCAAGGCATTCTGGGTACATGGAGATAAACAGTGTGGTGACCTGACACAGCACTGTGAAGCTAATAGCAGGGGTGCTGTCAACATATTAGTCCTCCCACATCCCAGCAAGAAACACACCAACACAGAGAAACATCCCTCTGAACACACTTCTTCCTGCCAGACAGTCAAATACATAAACACTGTCACACAAAAATGTCACTATGCCTGTTTAGTTTGAATTTTTGGATTATTGTGATTTACTGTTAAATTAATTAACTGTGTATGGTAAACCTGCTACTTACTATTAGTCAGCTTTTCAAATCCCTAGCGTTAAATATGTTTTTGATTGCTTCCACTGTCTTCATCTGTAAGTCGCTTTGGATAAAAGCGTCTGCTAAATGAATAAATGTAAATGTAAATATTAAACTTTGCCACATGACTTGTCCTGTAATGTTTGTAGGCTACTACAAATATGAATTATTATTCAAATCGTGCAGCCTAATGAGTAGAGGTGTCCATTTACTTTATTTGCCGTGAAAACAAACTAATGACTCTTGCTTGAAAGATAATAAAATATGTGGGGGGGAAACCCTACAGTATAGATTTGCCCTGAAGGAGGGATCCAAGCCATGCTGAAGGACAGACAATGAAAGAGACTTTCGACTTTTGGCTAGTAAGAAACTACCTAGCAGCCACCTAGAACACACACCAAGCTACCACCCTAGAAAGTAGAAACCACAAAGAACACCAAGCAACCACCAGAACACCCTATAACAACCGAGTAACAACACAGAGGACCCTAACAACCACAAAGAACACCAACAAACCACCCAGAATACCCTAGCAAACACCTATAAACCATAGAGCACCCACCAGGCAATCACATAAAAACACCCAGCACACTGTAGCAACCACCTAGAAACCAAAGAAAACACCCAATCAACTACCTAGACACCAAGAACATCATGCAATCAGATAACAACCACCTATAAACTAAAGACAACACCAAACAACTACCTAAAAAAACACATAACAACATGCAAAGAACTACTCAGAACACCTTAGCAACCACAATAAAGTACAAACTGAACTGAAACTGTAACACTAGCTAGCTAGCGTCCACTGCCGTGGTGAGATTTACATGAACAACACCACTCAAAATTGTACATTTATTAATTTTCAGAATGATACACTGGGTAGTTGCTATCAGCACCATTGTCTTTAATTTTAAGATACAATTTTTTAAATGAAATGCATTAATTCTTAATGCTGAAGCATTTCAACATTTGGCTGAACATAATGTTTACTCGACAAGCATCTTGGCAAAAATGTATCCAGGGAAAGCATGTGTCTGGTTCTGCTTGTATCAAAGGGTTAACTGGTCCTGCAAAATGCAATAAACCCTTAACAACCTTTCGGCGTTTACAAGCTCACCCCATAACAGACATTTGGGGGCACTTCATTTACACCAATATCGTTGACTTGATTGCAAATGATTGCACAGATACTATTTAAACTGAACTGAGATGATGACATCACTGAATTCATCGATACATTATTGACACACTGTTTTCCTAATTAATGTTGTTCAGTTGACTTTGAAGCAATCTTTTTTGTTTAAAGCGTTATATAAATAAAGGCGACTTGATTTGACTTGACTAACATTGTTTGGGAGGCAGACACACTCTTGCTGTTTAAATCTAGATTAAAGACCCATCTCTTTAACCTGGCTTACACATAACACACTAATACGCTTCTAATATCCAAATCCGGATTTTTAGGCTGCATTAATTAGGTCAACTGGAACCGGGAACACTTCCCATAACACACAATGTAGTTGATACATCATTAGAAGAATGGCATCTACAGGTATGCTAATATTAGACTGTTTCTCTCTTTTTCCGAGGTCACCGTAGCCACCAGATCTAGTCTGTATCCAGATCAGATCGTCACTGCAGTCACCCAGATCCAGCCCAGATGGTGGATGACCTCTACAGTCCTGAAAGACAGCGGAGACCAGGACAACTAGATGAGCCCCAGATACAGATACCCTGTAAAGACCTCGTCTCAAACGACCACCAGGACAAGACCACAGGAAACACATGATTCTTCTCCACAATCTGACTTTGCTGCAGCCTGGAATTGAACTACTGGTTTCGTCTGGTCAGAGGAGAACTGGCCCCCCAACTGAGCCTGGTTTCTCCCAAGGTTTTTTTTCTCCATTCTGTCATCGATGTAGTTTTGGTTCCTTGCTGCTGTCGCCTCTGGCTTGCTTAGTTGGGGTCACTTCATCTACAGCGATATCGCTGACTTGATTGCAAATGATTGCACAGACACTGTTTAAACTGTACAGAGATGACATCACTGATTAAATGATGAACCTCATTTTGCATTGTCATTTTGCATTATTGACACTGTTTTCCTAATTAATGTAGTTCAGTTTCTTTTATATAATTCTTTTTATTGCTGATAAATTTGCAAAGATGTTACAAAAATATGTTTTTCTTTTTTGGTTTGTGATGTATGGAGTGCAGATTTTTTTTTTTTTTAAGTAGCTTAACATAATGCTGCAACATAAAAATACAATAAAATAAAATAATAATAATAATTAAAAAAACGTGAAAAGGGTTATGAATACTTTTTATAGGCACTGTAAATGGGCTGAAATATACTAATCCAGGAGGTGATTTTTGGCTGTAAAAGAAACTGAAGAGAGACTAAGAAGAAATCATTTTAACACTAGCAGCTATATTCTTTTAACCCACTGGGAGATAATATTTCCTATCCTGTAATTAGCAGTGTTTTATGATTGGTTATGATTGGTTCTTTTACTAATGACTTAATATCATCTATTCATATTGAATATGCACTTATGCAATCTTTTAAGCCTTGGGCCAACATACTGTAACAGAATATCAAATTAAACATAATTACATGCAAGACTAAATAAAAATTGCTCACTTGATAATGCAAAAACATGAATCCAAAAACAGTCGATTAATAAATATAATCAGCTATAATTTGCAAACAAGATAAAGCAACTAATAATAAATAATGTGTCTCAACTTACTGTAATTATGAGAAGAGAACTCAGAGATTCTACTCTGAGCTGTTCACATTCTCATCGTTGGTTTCTATGGTTACTCACATAATGCCAAAAAGGATCCATGTGGATTTTTTGTTCTGATAACAGGATAATCTCATCGCTACATTAGTTCACCTCTAAACACTTACAACGTCCTGAATCTTCAGAGCAAGAGCATTACTCAAGAACAGACGCAGATGGTACAAGTGAGTGTATCGCAGGAAAAGCAGCACTCATTACAGAGCTTGCTAATTTTACCTCTTGACGCACATTATGATATGCTGACAATAGCAGGAATGGAGGCTGCCGAAGAGAGGATGTGTTGTGGTGTATTTCGTGCATTGTAAGGGGCTACCTTACGCTCTACGTTAAGAAGCCAAAGGACGCAGCTGCAGAAATGAGAGTGTGTGTGCTGAAAAAGATGAGGGCACTGAGGAATAACTACTGATGATCTATAAAACAAACAGGAACGAGTAAGAAAAAGTTAAAGGAGTATTGTTAAGTATGGTGGAGGAGAAAACGGTTTACACAAAAAGTTTACAAAACCATGTGCGTTTCACTCGGTCATTGTTATTCTATCCTCCTGTAACACAAAGCTAATGGAATACTGTAAAACACTGCAATATATGTGTGCATGTCACTGGCCCTGATGGCAGTCATGACCTTTCCCTGTACAAACAGTGGTAGATACATCATGGCCATGACATTTCAATGTAGAGCAGACCGGGCAACTTCATTAGATAACAGCACTGGACACTAGGAGCCACGGCAGCTGCTGAATCAGGTTCTCTGGGGATTGGGTCAAATTTACCCTGCAACACGTAATAAAAGGGCACATGTGATTCATATCAGTGCTTATTACTGTGTGTCTGTGTGTGTGTGTGTGTGTGTGTGTGTGTGGAGAGAGAGAGAGACAGATAACTGCTTGTTTCGTTGAGAAGTTTATGAATAGTTGTTATTTAGAGGGATGATTAAAGCTATTGGGCGGATCCATGGGGAGGTTCAGCTCTGTGACTGGTCTTAGTGTTATTTAGTCAGCTATTACAGGGCATTTAGAGAGAGGATTTAAAAAAATGTTTAAGACTGAGACATAAATAAACAAAGCTGGATATATAAAGGACGTCAAATTTATCTTTCAGTCATATACCCTTTTAAAGTATAAATGTAATAAATGTAATAAAGTGTATTATATTTGAAAGAACTCTCTTATACTCATAAAAGTGGCATTTATTGAAAATGCAGTATACGTTTAAATTAAATTACTCTTTTTCCATTTGAAGATATTTTAACATTTCATTTATTCTTGTGATTCCTGTTATTACTTAGAATTAAAAAAAACAAAAAAAAACAATACTGACCCCAAACTTTAAAGTGGTTTATTAGAACTAAACTGCGATTTTCAAAGGCCAAACAAACACTTGTCTATTAGAAAGTCCATGTATTTTGCCAGCAAATATTATATTCTGCAAATATGATTAACATAAATGAGAATATTTTAACAATAGCCAGAAGTAATGGACTGTGATTGACCGCAGAACAAGTAGTAGGAAATTTCTTAACTAAATTAAATTGACGTTTGGACAACAGATGACGTTGTTGAATGCAAAACAAATTAGTTAGCTTCAGAATTAGTTAGGATTCAAATTAGTTAGGATTCTGGAATTAACTTTAGAGCTTCAGCTCAGGGATACTAATAAACAGATAAAGGTTCAATCAGTGTGTTCATTTCAGAAGAATGAAACAGTGTTTGTTTTTTGTTTTTTTTTTGTAGCAAGCCTTGCTGGTTAACACACAATATAACACTCAAATTGCCATCCTCAACAAAACATAAATCCACGAGCACAGTGAATGTCCTCCCTTAAAATCCCAAAGCAAAGCCTTAATTATCATTTCAATCTTTGTTATCTGGCTAAAAAAATAAAATAAAAATATATGGGTGTGAGGGCCCACACTCTCATTATGACATCATCAAATCTGGGTCCTAAAACAAAGCAACACTAAAGACTGTGTGGGCCCGGATTTGTGTCTGCAGTCCAGACTGTTGTTATTAAACATCTTTAGCGTGGATTAATGTCAAATCCAGAACATCAATCTGACACCTCCGCAAGATGCTTATCGCACAAATAATGAAGCAATCAACATGACCACTCAGCCTGTTAATTAATCAAATGCTAGCCTGGTCACTAGGGATGCTCTATAGCAAAAAATGTATGGTGGGGGAGGGGGTACAAATCAGTTTTTTTTTTTCTTTTTTTTTTTTTTTCATATGGCTTCAACAAAGACAGCTGTTTAATTACACAAAAGATGGAGTGCTCTGGCAAGCACCCATCAGTCACAGCTGAATTAATGAATAGGTAAAGAGTGACAGAGCATGGAGGGGCATGCTATGCTAACATAGCTTTAGCTCACTCGTGATCACACCACATAATCACTGTTTAATAATGGGATTGAACTAACCAAAGATACTAACAGTGTAGAAGCCACAGAGATTATAAAATCAACAATGTAGCATGAGGCTAAACTTATACACTTAATAGCCCCAAGAGATAGTCGTCTTTGAAGGTGCCATATGCAAAAATTGAGGTAAAAATATCAAAAAAATTACCTACACGCATCAAAAGAATGAGAAGAAATAAGGGCGATGATGTCATAAAAAAAAATGTCAAGTTATAGTGCTGCAGAGATATCAACCATTACTAGCCCCGGCCCGACAGGTGTCATAATACCAGTTTCGGCCATGGGAGGCGGTATGCGGGCAACATAAGTACAGCCCACTACTTCATTTCAGTTCAGGGAAGAGAGCGGAAGGATGACTAAAGCCCTTGGCAAGAGACCGCCACCCGCTACAGGGAAACAACCGGGCTCAGAATCACAAATCAAATCCGATAAGAAAAGGAGCCGAACCAGAGTAAACATCGGCACTGCTTTCAATCGCTGGAGACAACGGATGGACCTGAAAGAAATGAGGTTCGACTCCGAACTTGCAACATTTCTTTTGGATTGGTAAGTTAGATGCTGTTAGTATTTCGCTAGAAGTTTGTTTTATATGTTTGTGTATTTTCTTTCGGGAAGTTATAACATGGAAATGCATCGAAGGCTGTTCGATAAACGTGCTAATGTTAACAATGGCTAACCGTAAATGCGTTTGGTAATTAGCTAGCTATAACTTACCCATTTATTTATATCATAACTAACCTGCTCTGTCTAGTCTGTTGGTCTCTGTGTCCTCTTTGCTTCATAGTTTTTCTGTGCGTGAGAAAATTGATGTGTGGCGTGAAAGCGTGTGAAAAGTCAATTGCATGTGTCTCACGGTGAATGCTTGAGAGTTGGCAGCTCTGGTTACGTTGGTTGGCGCTAGCTTGGTCAACATCAGCTGTCTGATGTTGACCAATGATGTTGACAGAATGCTGTCTGTCAAATTAATTTAATTCAAATAATGTGTATATACAACTCAAAATGTAATATGAACAAAACGAATAGGAACATATTCACTGGTAAAGGTGAAGGGGAGTAGCTTGAAGATGTCATGTTTCAAAATCACTTGACATCACCCAACGTTCCTCTGGAGGCAAAACGTCCTCTTAGGCTTTGGCTATGGCTCTAGGGTTGTTGTGAAAGTAGCGGTGGAGCATGCCGTTTCTTGTTTGTTACTCTAGAGTAGACCAATTCACTTTATTGAAGCATACTGCCCCCATCTGGTATGGAATGTGGAGTATGACTTGATTTTTTTTGCCAGACATGACAGATGGCACCTTTAAAGCTTAATCGGTAACTTTTGACACTCCAGCGGTTAATAAACAGAAATGCTTGCGTCTTGCGGAAGAACATTGTATATATGCTCCCTTCGAATTAGAATCATGGCAGAATATCCTGTGATGTCCACTTCACAGGCCACTTATGATCAAATAGAACAAATGTTGGAAGTTATAAGAGATACATCCAAAACGTGAAGAATGAAGAGTGGAATTATTTGATATAATCAATTGTTTGATATCAACTTTACATAGCTACAACTTTAATCATTAGAATACATTTTTCACCAAAGCATTATCACTTTTCACTTTTGCTGAGACATTTCTGACGTGAATTACAGCCTTTTACATGGAGGAAGAATGTGTTGTCCGATATGACAGATTGCAGCAGAGTGAGGCGAGCAGAGCGAAATCAGCCAGAGAAAAACTCTGCCAGACAGAATGAATGTCAATGGCTTCGCTCTGCTCTGTTTATGGATGGTCTAGTTAAATGTCAAAAGCTTTACCCTAGAGAGTCTATCCTCACTCCAGACTGGTACCGAATTTGTGAGCACCTCACTTTCCCTCTGTCTGTCTGTTTTACAACCGATGTTTCACATCCCATCCAATTTCTGAAGCTTCTCAGTGTATCTACCCTTTATAATTTCTTAAGTCTTAAGTGTTATAGTTTCAAAAATGTTCCAAAAATGCACATTTTTTTTTATGGCCAAGTATATTCAGCTACTATACAGTATACATTTTTATATAAATCATTTTCAGTGTACCTTGCATGGTTATGGGAATGATATAGAACACATTTTAAGACTTTTAAAGTTAATACAAAGAATAATAATAATAAAAAAAAACAAAAACAGGAAATTTTTTACATTTAAACATTGAAATTTTTATTAGACTACTTAAAGTTATGTTTATGTAAACAATATTAAATATATGTTTTAGTCTTTAATATATTTTGTATTTACAACATATCCCTGCTACATTTACAGAAATGGCTTTTAGAGATTTAGTACAGGCAGAGAGCTCAATGACTAAATGTCAACTTCAAAAAGAAAAGAAAAATGCCTTCACAATCAAATTCAGCACATTAGCAACAAATGGCTCAATTCCATCTAAAATAAACATCGATTCAACTGTTTGTGGCCCTTATTGATGGTCCCTTATCTGCAGTGTCTTGGCACTGACAAAGCAAATTCTGCAAACGCTTTAAACTGTTTTATGACTCTTCCCAAACCAAAAGAAAATGCTAAGTCATCTCTTTTCTTTTGAAGGAGTCACCATTCAGGAGAGCTGAGTCGTTAGCATAGGCTGAGCTCCAAAATGCCTGACGAAATGAATGAACCGAGGGAAACGTAACAAGGGAAATGTAGCATAAACTCATATTTATAATTCATGTAACAGAAAGAAACTGAGGTATATCGAATAAGATCTTTGAACAGGGATCCTGAGGCTCAATGAAATCATTAGTTGCATACTTGTGTAAGATTGTGCAATGGTGAAAAACATAAGAGTGTCAGCCATGAATCAGTGTGTTTTCCAACCAAAGCTTAATGCTGAGTTATCACTGTAAGTGACGAGTAGTTTAGCTAGGGTGGCCATATGCACCGTTCATACGGGACACGTCCCAGCCAGGATTTTAATAATGTCTAAAATATCCAGAGCCCCTTTCACACTGCCATTCCGGCAAATACAGGGGTAAAGTGTTCCTGCAATTGTTCCCGGGCCGCTAGATTTCGCACTTTCACACTGCCAGTGATGACCCGGTATATGTGTGTGCTTTCACACACAACCCTTGAAGATCCCGTAAAGACACGTGACATCAGCGTGTGACGTGTAATGTACGAGTTGAAAACGCTAGGCACGTTATACTTTCACTGAAGCAAGCAAACGATCTTTGCGTCAGCGCGGAAAGTGAGGAACTAACTGATCTCTGCTTCATTACAGTTTGCACATATGTTTTCGTCCCGAACGTTGATCTTCTTTCAAAACAGCCGGTAAAAGAGTCGCCCGATAACACGCATCATGACTTCGATACGGAATTAGATCTGCCTTTTGTTCACACAGCACTCGTCCCGGGTCGAACCCCACAATGTTACTAGGTCCCCGACCCGGGTTCAATGTGGTAATCAATCCCGGGCCGTGGTTGCTTTCACACAGAAGGCGACCCGGCAATGTTCCGGAAATATTGCGGGTCCGACGTGCAGTGTGAAAGGGGTGTCCTATTTGCTCTGTGTAGGTCGATCGTTGTGTAACATTCATGAGAGCTATAAAGAGCAGAGCAGACGGCTCCTTATGCTTTCGAATCGTTTGTTCGTTCGATTGACTTGAAGCATTGTAGCGCACTTTTGTATTATTTTTGGAATTGTGCGCAGCGTCGCTTCAAGTCAGTCGAACGAACAAACATGTGCGCATATTTGCATCGCTTTGATCTTTCCCTCTAGATCTCACCTTCTCACACGCAGCCCCACGATTGGTCGATTATGTACAATACCTGTTATTGGTCAAACTGCTCTGGATGTTTTAGGCAATATTAAAATCCTGCCCCGGGACGTGTTTAGCACATGCATGCAGTCATCTATATCAATCTCTTTCATCTGCATCTCCTGATTTTAATAACTCTTTGAAATAATATATATGTGTACTGATTCAAAATAGCTACAATATGATTCAAACCACTAAAAATCCAGCATTCTTTAAATCTCATCATAAGTGCTTCACTGTATCCATGGTGATGCAGTTAGTACAGACAGATCTGCTCACACATGAACCTACAGTTTCTCATTGCCGGTGTGGAAGTGTTATTTATTATAGTCAGCAGCCCAGCATATGGAAATTCATTTTCTCACCTGACATTCCTCTCTCTATCTTATTCAATATTAATGCCATCTCACATTACCAGCCAGGTTTACCGTATCCAATAAAAAGACAGCTTTCTTAGACTCATAAACACATAATCATACAGCTGCATACTCACAAACAGAATGAACAAGAGAATGAGAAAGAGAGAACAAGAAAATCAGTACAAAAGAAAAATGAATAAGTAAAATATATCAAAACAGAACAGATTTTAGTGGGAAATAGATTAGTGCAGCCTAGCAGTTAAAGATTTGGGCTGCTTACTGAAAGGTCTTAGGTTTAAACCCATTCCGAGGGTTGATTCATGAACTATTACCATTTTGCCGTTGTGCAGGACACTTGCAGCATGAAATGGAAGTACCACTGTATTGTGGCTGGCCAGAGTATCGCCATGTTCGTAAGGTGCTTTATGTTTAAATGTATAATGTTTAGCAATTTTTGTTGCCCGTTTTATCATCCAAAAGATGTAAACCCCTTTTAAATAAGTAAAAAATTAAATAATATAAAATAAAAACTGCAGAATGAGTAACACATCAAAGTTTAATATTGAGGAGTTTGTTCAAATCACTAACCCACTGTATAAGCAATAGTGATGATAATGATGTCTTAGAAAGCACCACTAATAATAAGGATGGAAGAATAATAGTGGATGAGCGCACAAAACAGAATTAGAATTTCACAAACCTCCACCCTTTAGGTCTCACACAAACAACAGCAACATATAAGTTTGACATAACTCAAAAATTAAGCCCCCCAAAAGTGAATTTATTAGATCTTCTTTTTGCACTAGCTGAAAAAACACCAATACCCCGGCATAAAACAAAGCTTTTATCTCAGGCAAGCTCTCATTTACAGTCAGATATGGGATAAATCCGCTTGCAGTGTGATTTCACTAAAAGAGACTTGGGATGCAAATCCAAAGGTGTCAAAACTAAATCTCAAGACAAAAATAGCTGCACTGAGACAAAACCAATGATTTATTGAAGGTTGTTTATACCTCGCTTTTCCTAAAATGAGTGTGTCTGGATATGAGTTTAAGAGAAGGTTGTGTTGGAAGTGTTGAAATAAAATGTATATATGTGATGTAATGATATATTCATAATTAAGGTATGTATTAATTAATGTCACAAGGCCTGAGGGTTGCAATTCTGAAAGCGGTATATAATAATGAAAGTGCACAGGCAGCACATTTTTTTATTTATTTTTTTATTATAGTTATGGTGTTCGGCAAAGACCAAAATATTTTGACCCTTGACCTTTCATATGCGGGTTTGTTGATCACTCTAAAGACTACCTAGGAAAGTGGGACAAAAGCCTTTTGTTGCATGAAAGAGAAATAAAAACAAAGACAGGAAGATGGCTTGAAAGGGGACCTGGGATGACCTGGGATTTGAGAAGTTTACCTGACACCAAAACAGGTTTTTGTAAACGGTTCTTTCTCTTACTACTTCCTTTTCTTTTCCTTCCTAATCTGTTAAAAAAATAAACATTCAAGATAAAGATTTTCAAAACCATGTCCAACATAAATAAGTTTAACAATAGCTTGTGCAACACTAGATTGAACACTAGGGTCAGTCTAGTTCACTAACCATCACAGATGCATAATGTGCGCCAAAAAGGCTGAAATCACTTCCACTGGCTCCAAGACAGTTATTTGCAAGTATGCTAGATGCACACGAATTTCCAATTTAACTGCCCTTAAATATGACGTAAAAACAAAACAGACACGGTTTGGATTTGACATGTTTACGTACACGTTCTAGACCAGAATCAAATTTGGAATCAAAATTTCGCTGTCGACGGCTTACATCACTTCCTAGAACATACTGTCGGTGCGAATGCAACCCTAGAAATCGTACTGGGAAATAATTTGCGCAAAATCCTCTCTTTAGTACTGTACATTTAGTTCTGGAACTACAGTGGCGCGAAAGGCCCTAATAAAAACCCATTTCTTGCTGCACTGAAAAACAACAGTTGTTTCCGATTTCCTCAGAAATCTATAGTACATTTAATTTAATTGTTTTATTTACAACAAATGATTGTTATTAGCATCGAAACACGCTGGCTATGACATCACTGAGCACAAACAAGACATGATTTCAGGGCATTTTAGTAACAGTTTCTAAAGTGGCTTGTAAGCAAGGGGCCGACCAGTTTATAATCAAGTCCATATATATTCCTGTAGGAAGTTGCCAGGTTTGGTCACTACTAAAGGTCTAATCTGTGCTAGATGCCCGCCAGAATCACATGACTGCTCTGGGTGGGCTACTAAGCAACAGGGGGTAAACTGGGGATGCCCTCCCACTTCCCAATCTCCCTCGGCCCTCTTTCCAGTCAAAGTAAATCCTATTAGCCTTGTTCATCGGGCCCATATAACAAAATGCTAAATAATTCTGGATTCAAACTGGCTTGTTTCTCTCTGATCATCTTTATTTTTTGATTATTCTCTTTAAGATTTAAATATCAGTCCATTTTTCTGGCTTCATGTGCGGATATTAAGAGGCACTTGGCATGTGATTGTAATGGGTCTCATTAAGTGTAATGTTTAACTGAAGTCTGAGTGTTTCAGCACTTTGAAGGAGATGCTAAAGGAACATTTGTTGTATGATATATTACAGGAGAATCCGCAAAGGAGGTTTCATAAGCGATTTGAACTCTCCTTCAGAGCATAAAATCGTCTTTAGATGGATTTTAAAATCTTAAATTAGGTGAGGGAGCAAGAAAATTAAACCGAGCCAATCCCGGGGATCAAGACTTAAGAAAACCTTCAGGGTGGATTTTGTCAAGTAGGCTTAGCTGAACAAACCCCAAGATTGGAATATCATAGCCAGGTCTTTAAAAATGAATGTTGAAAAAATGCCAAAAAACAAGAGACTGTTCCTTATGACTATATTTATAAATTCATTTGAATTAGACATTGGAAATGATCATTTGGCATCTGCCTTTGTATGGTGGCTCTCAAAAAGGTATTTGGGCACTTTTGGGCAGCCAGGTCACACTTTAAAAAAAAAAATGAATTGTTGCAACAAAATAATATGTAATGATACAAAATATCAACCAAACCAAATGGCAAGTAGTATTTAGAGCTTATCAGAACCAACTTCACAGTCATTCTTTTCCAATAACCAACTGGTGTCCCACTGATTTTTAGCCGTACAGGTTAACTCACAATAAAGACTAACAGCAACGGACATGTTTGTTGGGTTTTGTTGTGAACTGGCTTCATGAAATCAGATCCCCTCAAGTTTACATTGTGTCACATTTGGAACATCTGACAACTGGAAAGTGTAAATTTTAGCCTTAACCCAACACTTTATTCTAAGGTGATGTTGTTACAGTGTAATTAAACAAATAAGCACTGAGTAATATTAATGAATTACATGTACATTTTAAGTCCAAATACTTTTCGAAGCTACTTCAAGCATCATTGTACAGTATAGGGTACATTTCATACTGAACAGAACCTGCTCATTATAACATTATTAAATCCTTTTTTGAAGTGACTGTTCAGTCTGGAATAAGCAGTGCCAAATAAAGCTGAGGACTTCTGATCAGAGGCAAGCCAAGCAACTCACTCTGACAGCCTGAAGCCATCAATTGATAAAACCCTTGCTGTAAAGCCAAACAGAAGCTATATGACTTTGAAAATGGCCAGTACAGAACATTATGTTGAGTTACTTTCCTAGTACATTTGGAAGTGTGTGTCCTAAGGTGCAACCTATCAGGAAACGGCGTCTAAAGCGGAGTGGCGGCAGTCCAGGAATTCCAGGAATTCCCCCTACACACCCTTCACACTCCATCAGTCCTCTCCTCCTTCCGCTCCCCCTTTCCCTCTTAACTTCCTCATCCATCCCTAGCTCACTCTCTAATCGCCGTAATGGCTGTATCCAGGGCTGTCCTGTCCCCCGCTGCCTGTTGTCGCTTTCAGCATTGCCCTGTGTGTAATTTAAGACACCTGCGATGTCAGTACATTGCGAAATCCAAGCATGCAGGTGCTACTTTGTGCATGCTAAACAGTGTGTTCAATATTTCTGAGTATCAAACTCACCTGAGAGCTGCAAAGCAGTTCAAGAGAGTATCACAAATTAGGTTAAAGGAATAGAAGTTCTGACATAATTGATTCCTCCTCATGTTTTTACAAATTTTGATTTTCTTTCATACTTAAGCACTTGTAAAGCACCTGATTACAATTTTATTATGGTGTTATTCTGTTTTACATTTAAAGGTCAAATATTTTAAAAGTACTAAATTGCAACTTCACCGTTATGTAGGGCTGGGTGATATATTGAATATTAGTGATAAAATCTGAATAATTTTGACGACGATGTAAAATTTTAATATATTGGGAATATCGAATATTTCAAATTGGAGCATACTTTCCCAAAAGAACGCGCCGAATGTCCAAAAAAGGAACCTGTAACTGCTGACTGCTCTACGCCCCTCTACTACGAGAGCTTTAATGATAGCGGTTGCCAGATAACAAGAGTTTAAATCTCCGAATCAGAGCTCCACTGTTACAAGGATACATTTTCTGCCCGGAGTTTGCTTATTTTAAGCAATATGGCAACCATGCGCACATGCTCACTCCTCATTGCGGCAGAGCCGCCGCCGATAATCTGAAAACACTAACAAGATGAAAAAAAAAATATATATGACATATTTTTAAGTAGAAATTACATAAAAGTTTATTTTAGTTTACCATAAATTCTTGTCAATCCATTCTGCAAGACAACTGAACAGCACTTCAAAGACAATAAAATTAATTATGAAATTACATATAAAGATGTACTTACCGCCTACATAAGTGGGTCAAAATACACTCTAATATTTTAGTTAATTGTATTTAATATAAATTTTACATTTTCATTTAATTGCATAATTTCATTTAATTAACATGTAATGAAGTGCCTAAAGACATTACAGTCAGTTTGGACTTAATATTTTCATTAATAGTTTATTTGTGTAATAGGTAGTCTTATTATATTATTATAAAGTATGCTATTTTGTTGTTTTCCAGAAGAAAATTTTAACTAATTTTATATTTTATATTAACAGAACTACCCCTTTTAAAACTAAACTGAATGTTCCTCGAAATTGAGAGCTTTACTGTCTCCTTCTGTTTTCTCTTCCTGTTAATGTTCAGCTTGACTAACGGAAACCGAACTTCTCTTCTATGGGAAAAGTTCAGGCTGATAGAATCATCCCCGTCTTACAGGAAATGGGAGGAAATGTCCCATATCGGACAGTGACGGACATCACAACTACCGGTTTATAAACTCACTTACTGAAGCTCAGAAATATCCACCCCTGTGATGTTCTGGCTTCGAAGAAACACATTTCGGAAGCCACTAATGTATAGTGACATTCGTAGGAGTGCATGTCACACTACAGGAAAAGAACACTGCTTGTTTTTCTTCCATTGTGCCTTTGTCTCTGGTTTTTCCTGTCTATTGGGATCTATGAGCATGGAAGTGCTCGGTCCATTCACAACAATTACTGTACTTGAGATCTAGAGTATTTAGATGTGAGACACACAGCATACCACACTGCGCCACTCTCCTATGGGTCATATGGGATTGTAATTGAGACTGGGAATGGTTAAAAGAGGAAGAGAGAAAAGAAAATGGAAACATTGTCCTTTGACCTCGAATGTTTACCAGATGTTGATTGTTTTTAATTGGTATGACATGTTTTCCTTTTTGATGTCACTCTATAAGTTTGCAGGAGAAAAGGTTGCAATGATGATAAGTATTCCATTGACACATGAGTGATGTTTGGTGTGGGCAGAGGTGACACCACAGGACAGTTGATACGCTGTTGTCCTGGTCTGGTTACCGTCACTCTGAAATGACCCCGATTCAAGAGGACAATGGAGGATCATCCATAATCACCCCCCAAAAACAAGAGATTAAAACGGCTTCTTTGGAAAACAAATGAAAAAAAAATACCCTTGTCTGCAACCAATGAGATCCCATGTTAACTGACCATGTCTTTTTTCCCAGACACTTGGGTCATTTTTAAAGAATGCCATGTCTGGAGAAAAACTAACACAGATAAGGATGCAAGTTAACCAATGGATGGTAAAAGGTGGCACCCTTTGCTCTCAATGAATCAAAGGTCCTCCTCCACTTTTCACAAGACACTCAATGCTTAGCAGCCCCATCCCAGGTGACCCTCTCTGAACTATTTGTCTGTTACATATGTCAGTGTCTCACCACTTGACCCCAGACCCTGCTCCCTCTCTCTCCCTCCCCATTGGACAAACCAGTGGGGAATTGTCCTGTAGAACAAAGCCTATAGTTGGGGGTGCTCTATTAAGGACTTTGACTAACATTCCATTCACAATGCTCTCTGGCGACCAACCTTTATTGACCCCGCACTTCTAAACATTTACTGTTTTGCGGGTCCGCCAACAGACACAAAAAAAGGAACATTAAGTTCTCACAAATGGAGCAAAAATCCCTTTCTAAAGGCCTCGAGCTTTAAGAGAGTGGTCTCATTATTTAGATCTGAATATCAATGAATGAGACCCAAGGTAAAGGAAACATTTACTCTGTTGTGCAGTCTATCTACAGGCGTTCCTGTAGAACATGGTCACTGCCGAGGTCATAGGTTTTGATTTGAAGGGAAAACACATACAGTAGGCCTATCAATAAGATGTATACACTAGCTTGAATCCAAATAATTTAGGATTCAATTACATGGCTATAATGATCAAATTAACTTTAGTTAATATAAGTTATGTTCCTAAACCAGGTACCTGAGATTCCAGAACGGGCTTTTTGCATGCCACCAAACTGAAAAGAAGAAAGAAGAGGATTCTGAAATGAGGATGTCTGATGCTCTGTGAGATTTGGAATGGAAACTGAGCAATATAGTTTTTTTTTTGTTTTGTTTTTTAATGATCAAAATGGATGATAAGCAATGCAAAAATCAATCACTTCTTTCTGACATATTTAAATATTCGCTGACATATTACTTTATTCTGATATAGCATTAGACTACAACAATAAAACCTAAAATTACGCATTACGATTAAAGATAACCACAAACAAAAACAACAATAGGCTAATATTAATAATGATGCCTTTTTTATGTCTGTTTTCATGAATTTCTCATTTGAGAATGAATAGTTGCTTGGGAAAGCTTGAGTAATTTATGCAAACAATTAACAGCCAGTTAAGTTAACAACAGAAATGTGAAACCATTTACCAGTTTAACTCTAGTCTAGTAGAGGCTAACGTACTGTGCAAAAATGTAAACGGGTTGATCCATTTGATATCTCAATGTGTTAAACTAAATAAAAATAGCCTATACAAAACCATGTTTTCCTCCAAATCACAGTCTATGTTCCGGAGGAAGGCTGAGAAAAGCTCTGATGTATCTTACCTTATAATAATATGATGGGAAACGATCAAAGACGCCTGTAGCATAACATGGTGTTTGGATCTGTGTTATATCCTTAGATTTCTGACATTGAAACACACAGTCAATGATCTTTCACGCCTGGGAATACCGTTAAGCGTCCCCAACTCTCCTTCAGCGACACCTCACGATAAATAAACGCTGATACCCGAGTGTCTGTGTTTGACTGGAGAGAGAGAGAGAGAGAGGGGGAGAGAGAGAGAGAGAGAGAGAGAGGGGGAGAGAGAGAGAGAGAGAGAGAGAGAGAGAGAGAGAGAGAGAGAGAGAGAGAGAGAGAGAGAGAGAGAGAGAATTTTGAAGGATGAGCCATTCGGTTTAAGTTTATGAGCGCGCCCTTACTCAGTGACAACGGTTGGGGGAACAATATTCTTGTACGGTTTATGTTTAGAAAATAGGGTAATTAAGTTTTTTTATTATTTTATTTCCGCAGTCACAAAAAAAATAAATAAAATAAAATAAAATAAATAGGCTACTCTTGACGGTGTTGCCTTTCCAGCACAGCGCCACCAGTGTGATCCGATTCCTAAACGAATGACTCTTTTGAGTTGGTTAATAAAAATAAAAAAACGAGACAACCCAGACAGCACATGTACGTCTGGCCGACGTCGGCCCAATATCGAAACGTCGGCCTCTATACCTAAAACATCTATAAAACATTGGCCTGGCGGAGGCCGATATCATTTGGTCAGTGCTCTGTTCTCCAGCTCATCAGTCGTCGGCCCTGAGTTGGTTCACGACCGCGGGCCGATGCCGCGCTTATCTGTGTGCGCGTGCCCAGTATTCGTCTCTTTTAGCCACCCAGAGAGAGAGAGAAGAGGATAATCCCAGCGACATCTGTGGCTCTGAGGTAACGTTACGATTTCACTTCAGCTCAATTAGACAAAAAATACTACTTTGTTAATTCTGTGTCACTGAAAAGGTACTGCGTTTATACAGTCTATGGGCAGCTAAAGAGTCTGGCTCATTTTCAAATAATGTTACCGTTAACTTTTTGAGCCAAAGGTCACGGTAGCGATTTTTTAACATTAATGTTAACGCCTTAATGCGTTTTCAGAAGTTTCTCGGAGGGAAAATGTAAAAGCGGATTATTAAAGAGAAGTCCTGACTGCTTTTTCACCGTATTTTTCACTCTTTTACAGGCTTCCAGAAATAATCCGGTGAAATAATATGGTGAGCTATTGTTGCTGTTGCTTCTGAACTACAAAATGATTTTTAAATGTATTATTGAATGAGACTGTACATTATAAATGTAATGCTTTAACTCTAGATGTTTGTTTGTGTGCAGGGGCGTCGCACCCGTGGGGGATGTGGGGGTTTTAACACCCACACTTTTCCCGGTGAGAGGGTTCGACACCCGCACATTTTCTGCAGTTTTTCCGCAGTTTTGCACAAACGCCTTACTACTGTCGTTCCTCCGTTTCTCTGACCGCTCTGTGTCTGCGCTCGCCGCGGCTGCCTCCTCCCCCCTCCCTCTTAGACTTGACACTGGCTTTGAGTGTGATCGGCTGATGATTGGCTGTTCTGCCTTAAGTCCCGCCTCTCTTGGGGTGTTATCCGGTCAGCTCGTGCTGAGGAGGCGGGAACTTATGGTTATTTACATCTTCCTTTTCCAGGTACTTTGAATGAGTGTTTATGCTTTAGAGGTTTTTAAATAAGCTTGATATGTGTTTGGGAAGATGTTCTGTTAATCGTTTTGTTGACATGTCGAGTGTTTTTCGGTATTATATTTCGTTTTTTAGACTAATGCTAATTGCTATTATTGGGATATTGTTTGCATACCTGTTGAAGAACTATGAAATTAAAGTGTATATTATTTTAATGTCTAAAAACAGTAAATTGTTACATTATTTATACCACCAGAGAAAAAGCTTTGTGTGGGCGTTTTTTTCTCTCATTTTCTGATTTTGCGTTTTTTTCTCCCCTTTTCTGATTTTGCGTTTTTTTTCTCCCCTTTTCTGATTTTTTTTTTTTCTTTTCTTTTTTTTAAATGTAGGATTGTTTTTTTCCCAGCCAAACGCTGCAAGCCGGAAATCCCGCACAGTGCCGGAGAACTCTAAGCCCTGCATTTTGTACCCCTCTGTGTTCATCATTTTTATTGTTTATAAACAAACCACATCCATCCCCCACACTTATGAAAAGCTTGCTACGCCCCTGTTTGTGTGAATGCTGTGTGTGCGGTGAGTCCTGCGCGAGCGGGGAGCAGAGTTGCCATGGAAACGGGGCGTCAACACAAAAACCGTTACTTGCAAACAGTAATCTCCGTCTCTCGCTGCAGTTTACACTGTTTTAGGTAAGTTTAGTCGCTAAAATCACACAAATATTACATACAAATGTTCCTGACACGTTTCTTGCTTGTTATTGACATGTTTCAATTACATTTATTTTATAGAAACGGTTTATTTTCTTCGGAAAAGTCCGTTAGCATTTTAGCAGTTTTCAGGTAGGCTAACTCTATAGATTGAGCTCTTGTTGATAAAACTCTGGGCTTTTAATCAAATCTTCGTGTGTGTATGAGATATTTTGATGGCTCTGTGAATGTTTTGCTGGTGATTTGTCAGTATGTTATTGGAAAAGGCTGATTTACTGAATCGATGACGTCACTTACAGTGAGAGTGTAATCGGCTGAAATCAAGTTCACATTAGTTTTGATATTTCATGATAAACAGATATTAATACAAATTGTTCTGTGATTACAGGAGGACAGAAAGAAACTCTACAGAACAGAAGTGAAGCTCCAAGATTTCAACATTTATGAAGGGAGATACTGACTTAGAAATACAGGTGAACTGAAGAAGCTCATGAAATACATGAATATGCCTTTTTCAGAATACATTTCACCAATTTTAAGAAGTCCCTGACTTCATAACGTAAGTCACACTCAACCTAAAACTAAAAATATAGATTGTGTTATTTTAAGATTATATTTTTAGTAGTAGAATATGTATATTACATATTATTATAATTGTTATATATTATTCTGTCTTTTATCTCCATTTCACCTCTACTCTAGCTTGTTTCCTTCTAATGAACCTGGAAGTGCAGAGTAAATATTGTTGACTCTGTGTCAGATTGCTTGTTTTGTTCCTGGACTCTTCAGTGATGACGATCAGAGTCTGAGTGAACCTGCTGTCAGACAGTGAGTACCGTGGGGTTTCAGTCAGGGCCTTCAGTAAACAACTGTTAGATACCTGTACACATCTTACACATCTCTGTTACAGCTAACGCAGCCATATGTGTAAAGGTGCGGTCACACTAGCCTTTGAACGTGCAAAATTATTTTGGACGCCACTGCGAATATGGGCGGGAGCAAGATATAACGGTTTCCCCTTATCACAACATGGGTTAATCTGTGCTTTTACTGTGTCTTTGGCGATGGTGTCGAAAGCGTCTTATTATATTGCACTCTGTCTCTCTCTCTCTCTATAAATATACACACTAAACAATAAAACAATATAGAACGTGTCCTCATTCAAATGTGCCATCTGTTCCTGTTTCCATTGACACTGCGAACCATGCAGCTTCTTTTTAAATTATCTTTTAAATATGTATTATATAAAATAGGATGCTGCACTACGGCTAAAATTAGCACTTCATTTTTTAATTTCTGTACAGAGAGCTCACGCAGTGACGTATCGATCATCTACTGGTCCCACGACTTCACGTGATGCGAATTCGCAGGTCAAAGTTCACCAAACTTGAACTTTCGAACGCAGCGAAATGCGAAAATTTTCGCATGAGCCTGGGTTTCCGGTCTGACGCATTCGCATGCGTATGAATGGAAGTCAGTGGAACGAAAAGTGCAGTGTGACCACCCCTTAATGCACATATTATGCCCCACACAGGCTCTCAACAACAATGACGGGGCTGATCAACAACTTCAGCAGTAGGCTAGATTAGTGTGGGTTAAAGGGATAGTTCACCCCAAAATGAAAATTTGCTGTTAATTTACTTTCCCTCAGGTCTTCCAAGGTGGGGGTGACTTTTTGGTAACAATTTATAATAAAGTTCAGTTGTAATTAATGATGAACTAATCATTTACAAAACATTCATAAGCGCCTAATAAGTGATATACTAATAATTTGTGTACTTTTTGTAAATTCATTTTAAAAGTCATTTACAAGTAATTAGATTATGATTAACTAATTATTTACAAAACATGACTGTGTTCATAGAAATAAATGATGTTAATATTTTTATCTATGTTCTGTAGATTAAGTTATAAATAATTTACAAGTGACATGAATATACATTCACTAATGATTAAGTAATATGCTATGATTTACACATCTTTCATAAGCAATCTTAAAAAAAATAACATCATGAAAAAAATCTAACAGATCCTTAATGGTTAATAGTTAGTAGTTAATATATTATGAATCACTTATAAATCATTGAAATGTCAACATTGTACTATTATCTCACTGAACATTATAAATCATTTACAAAGCTTTCTGCACCCCCCAATCTAAGGTGTAAACTACTCATCAGTTGTAAATGTTTTACAAACTTTGTGGTTTCCAGTTGTGTGTGCGTGTATATATATATATACATACATACACACATATATATATATATATATATATATATATATATACACACACACACACACACACACCAACACACACAAAATCAACCAACCTGTAACCGGAAAGTTTACATTTACAACTGATGAGTAGTTTACACTTTAGATTGTGGGTGCAGAAAGCTTTGTAAGTTATTTATAACTTAATCTACAGAACATAGATAAAAATATTAACATCACTTATTAATCATCTATGAACACATAGTCATGTTTTGTAAATGATTAGTTTACCATTAGCTAATTACTTTTATTACATGGCTCTGTGGGTACTTGATTCTGATTGGTCAGTTGCGACATTCCGATGCATGTTATCCCTGGATAAAAACCTGTAAAATGTACTAACACAGGCTCATCCGGGTAACAGTAGTTGGTGCTGTACTCTTGCTTTAACTATTTTTTTTTATTGGTGGAAGCTGTGCATTTGTTTAGCTAATAAATTATAAAAACTGTGTACAACAGTTGTGTACAATTGTTTAATTTTGTCTTCCTGGTTAGGGTTGGCCTGACTGACGATGCCATCGTCCATCGCCGATGGCTGATAGACATTACGATGCTGCGCCGGAAACAGCGTCATCAGCTGCAGTATCTCGCCCGTGCATCTGTTGTCATGCGACAGAGAAGTCACGTTCTATAGACAGTTTCTATAGACAGTTGTGAGGGTGCTGACAGCTGGTTGCCCAGGCTATGGATTAAAGGTAATACTGTTGTAAGTAGTGTTCATTTTCTCCTAAATACCGATCATTTCGCTTCATTAGACCTCAATGTATCACCAGTAGCCACCGGTATTGATTTGGTCTTGTATTATCAACTACATTATTATCAACTAGAGATCAACCGATAGTGGATTTTTCCAATACTGATAGCTAGTTTGGACCACACTGGCCGATACCGATTTATAGAGGGCGTGCTGTCATTGAATGTCAAAATTTGATTGGCTGATGATTCTGTCACTAATGCTTGTAACAAATCAGATGTGACTTCTTTCATCAAAAGGGTAGCACAATCTGTAGTGCTGGCCATAGACTTTTTGTAATGTAGGATATTCCAGGTCAACCTCAACTAAACTAATCACAAGCAATGTGTGAACATTACACAAATGTAAATGATAACTAAATAGTCTGTAAAAGCATTTTTCACACAATTTTGTTTTTTATAGGGCCAGCAGAGCCCTGCTCACCCTGACGGCCCGCCGCTGCTGTCAGACAACATCTCCAAGATGCTATAAACTGCAGGACTAGTAAGTACAAACTTGAACATACACAACTGTATCATAAGTTTGGGAAGGTATGGTTTTTTGTGTTTTTGAAAGTCTTTTATGGCAACCACAGTTTAATATATGAAATGAATACAGTTCACTACAATTTAAAATAATAGTTTTCTATTTGAATATATTTAGAGAAGTCATTTATTCCTGTGATGGTAAAGCTGTATTTTCAGCATCATTACTCCTGTCTTCAGTGTCACATGATCTTCAGAAATCATTCTTATATTCTGATTTGCTTCTGAAGAAACATTTCTGACTATTATCAGTGTTGAAAACCGCTGTGTTCCTTCACTTTTTCAGGATTCTTTGATGAATAAAGTTTTAAAACAGTACAGTGTTTGAAACAGAAATGTCTGTTTTAACTTTTGATAATTGATAAGACAGTGATAATAATTGAAAATGTTTATTGAGCAGCAAATCAGAATGATTTCTGAAGGATCATGTGACACTGTAGACTGGAGTAATAAAAATTAGCTTAGATCACAGAAATAAATTACATTTCACAATATATATTCACGTAGAAACTGTTGTGTTAAATTGTAATATTTCACAATATTACAGTTGTTTTACTTGCTATTTTTGTTTATTGATTGGTGAATTGGAAGTGGATGTGTGTTTATTAAACCTACTTGTGATTAAATCATATATATATAGCAAAATAAGCTCAAATTGAGGCAGCAGCATCTATGGTGCATGGCCTGTAGTGAGGTCACTAAATTCTAATACCAAGAATTTATCAAAGTCCACTAAAGGAAGCAAAACCTATTGGTATTTTACTTTGAAAATAGCCTTCCTAATAATATTTGGGGCTCGGACACACTTTTTTTTGTTGTTGTTTAAATTAAATTAAAATACATAGTTTAGTATTCACACAACACATCTAATAACCATGCACTCCAGTTATATGTGATTAAATAAATAATATTTTGTATATGAAATAATATGAACAGCAGCAGCTATGCTAAACTTTCTCCTTTTTATTTCCTGTCTCTATCTCAGGATGTCAATCCCAAGGTTTCTAGAGATTACACCAGCTCCAAACTGAATCCAAACTCACTTGTGAAGACTTCAGATGACACCAACGCTCACAAAGACTACAACTGTACATGAACACACAAAACATTGGACACACAAAACAATTATTATCCTTATTTTGCCTATAAGGGTAAATTTGATGATTTTCAAACTGCTTTATTGTAACGTCTCTTATATCTGTAAATGAACAATATTTACTCTCTGAGTTATGTGGACCTACATGTCCCCTTTTATTTGTAAGCATCACTTTAAAAATGTTGAAAGATAATGTTAATGTTAACTGAATACAAAACTAGAGACTTGTTTAGTAAAATTTTATCAGAAAATATTTTTGAACTTTTATCATGCAATTTAAAACATTTTAATTGCTCAATTAGGAAACACTTTAGAATAAGGTTCCATTAGTTAATGTTAGTTAATGTATTAACATGAACAAACAATGAATAATACATTTATTACTGTATTTATTCATCTTCGTTAATGTTAGTTAATGAAAATACAGTTATTCATTGTTAGTTCATGGTAATTCACAGTGCATTAACTAATGTTAACAAGCACAACTTTTGATTTAAATAATGCATTAGTAAATGTTGAAATTAACATGAACTAAGACTTATAAATGCTTTAGAAGGATTGTTCTTGCTTAGTTCATGTTAACGAAAGTAGTTAACTAACATTAACTAATGGAACCTTATTCTAAAGTGTTACCCTTAATTATTGTTTACCTGGTTTTATTTTGTGTTTATGTAACTTTTTAAAAAGTTCTTGGCATAAAGTTTGCATGCGATGCTGACAGCACTGAACACATGACTTTTTATTATGAACTAGATGGTCTTCCCAGTGAGTCTCCGTCATCTCTGGCTTTTTAAACTGTAACCTTGAAACTTGCATTTCCTGTAAACCTACTTTGAAATAAGTATTGTCAAAAGGTGCTATACTCATACAACATTTAACCATGCAAGTACTGTAGTAATGGTTATTTTTGTTTTTACTATGGGTTTACTGCAAAAGCTGTAGTAAAATCATGGTTAATGTTCAAAAGACTACAAATAATCCCGAATTATCCACTTTTGATCAAAGCATCTGGTGAATGTTATTGTATTTGTACATGTAATATGAAATAAATGAAAATATTAATAAAGTTGCGTCTGTTCTTGAGAGTGGTGTGTATTGTTTTATTATAAACCAGCGGCGGTAGCCGCGGGTGGTCCGTAACGATGAGCTAAACGCCGGTGAACCGCGTCCACGCAGAGCGGCCGGGATGTATCGTCTCAGCATCGGCCGGAGAGCATTTCCGATCAGAGGCCGACGTCGCCGAGACATCTTGCCTATTAGCAAACGCTCCCTGAGCGATATCGTCCCGATGGAATTTTGTAGGTCGGCTCGACATCGGCACAACGTATGTGTGCTGTCTGGGAAGTGTAGTACGATTCCCAAATGAATGAATCTTATGAATCGGGATTTTAAGTGTAGGCTAGGCTATTTAATTAAATAAATAAATGAATAATCAGAGTAGTGGAATTCTCATAAATCGCAGCGAATGATTCCTATGATCAGGATATTTGACAGAATTAATGACATTTCCTCCTGTTATAATGTAGGCCTGCGGTCTTTAAGCAATTTGTCTGACTTGTTCATGTGACAATGTGTAGTTAGTTGTAGGCAACATATTTTGAGTTTCGTCTTCATATAAATTAACAAATTAATGAATTATGCTGCCACATGTTGTATAGTATTTTGAGTAATATACTGGTATGGCCTGTTTTCAAAGAATTGCATTAAAATGTTTATTTATTTATTTATTTTATTAGTGATGCCTTTTATGTTGAAATCTGAAATTATCTCATCACCTGAGCTGCTGGGGGCAGTAAATAGCCTAAAATACGAACTCCTTATAATGAATCTCCTTATAACTAACTACTAAAGAATTTTACATTGAACTGTTACATTGAACCACAATCGAGTCGCTAGGATTCACATCTCTATGACTCGGTAGATCGCATCAAGAAGACACTGAACAGTCCGACACAAGCATCTCTCCAAGGAGTGTAATGCAAATTAAGGAAAGCCCAAAAGTCATTCAAAAATCACAAGATATTCGTCAAAGCTCAAAAAACGAGTACGGTAGCTACCAAATTAACGATGTCACCCTGCGCAAAGACAACACAAGCAGCGATAGCAGTAGATAACGCGTTCAGATGTACCTATACAGGGTCTAGTCCGAGACCTCTTCCTTCCATCTCATCACAGCCGCCGCGTCACCGGTCCGAGTGAGAGGCATCCCGCGCGGTAGACGGACACATCACGAGCGGAGCGGTCAGCTCAACCCTCCCCGCCTCCATCCAGCAGATCTCTCCACCTCCCCAAACACATAGATAGCCTGTTTAGATCACAGACTGCTCATCTGAAGACAACAGGCAGCAGGTGGAGGTTGAGTGATATCAGACAGCTCATAAACTGCGTGTCGGTAACCCTGGCTCTTTAAGACCGTTTCGTGGACCGTATACGGCCCCAGAATAATAATGAGCAGATATTACTGCATCAGCAAGCGAGCATTTGGGGGAACTGGGCTGAGAAGATTGTTCTGTCTCCATTGGTTTAACGTGAATTATCCTGCGATAGGATGGCAGCTTTGCCCTGAAGACCACACCAAAGCACAGATCGGGGAATAGAAATTGGAAAAGAATAGAAACGTGTTACAATAGAAACATATATGAACCGCTGAGCGAGACTTGCAATAACTAAACTTAATTGATTAATTGAAACGAACAGATTCACAGAAATCACTCAGGAACAAAGGGACATTCTGTTTCTGTTCCATTTCTATACCAGTTGCATTATATACATTACAGAAATATGTACTTTTTCCATGGCATTGGTCATAAACCTCACAACATGCTCCCTTTCCTCCTATTACCACAGCAACATGGCATTACTGTCAGATTGGGGTCCCGGTGGGGTGGCTTATTCTCATTAGGTTGTACTCGTCCCAATAATCAGTCTTGTTGACAGGTAAGCAGCAAAGAGGCCTTATCTGCACCAGCAGTTACAGGGCTGTAGAGCTTGGGTAAAAAAAGTAGTTAATTTACTGCATTTAATTACTCATTCAGGACTGAAGCAAAGGAACACAAAGGCAGAAACAGAGAGCAGTCACATCGAGGGTGATAGCAGATTTGTGTTCGGTAAGGGAAACATGCATTCAGAGCAGCCCCTATCCCTTCCCTATCACCTCCCTCACTCTGTGACAAATGGGGGATCTAACTTTGTAATCCAGAGGCTTTGAGACTGTGGTTTAACCCCCCAGTCCCAGCAGTTGGTTGGTGGCAGGCTTAGCCATGACCAGGGTAAATAATTTACATGCCCATATAGGCCACCAGACTTCTCAAGCAAATCCACTTATCAAGGGATTCCATGCACACTTCCATGTAAAAATAAAATAAGTAAGTTAGTTTAAGCATTACAAATAATATCCTTTAAAATAAGTAATTGTGTCGGAAGGATTGGCACTGCAAAAGAGTGTGGTTAAAAATCCTATAATTACATTAAAATGTTATAGTAACCCTATAGTAGCACTGAAAGAGATCAATCATTTGATGTGTATTTGACCAAGTCATAACAATCTGCATTGGATCTATGACATACACTAGACAGCAGCAGCATCAAAAAAAAAAAAAAAATCTGTGCACTTGTTGCCATTAGTAACGGAACGGTTGCTGTGGACACAGAAGATTTTGATGTCTTTTGGTAAGAGGAATTACATCAGAGGTCAAACAGGAACTGGAAGCAACACCTCGAGAAAATTTAATTACTCATTTCATCAATCGGGATTTACCAAACTAAATTACAAACCACTTTTAAATTGATTCCATGAAGAACTCCATTTTATGAAGTATAATGATTAAAGATCATTTTCTCAATGTTTAATTTGTCTTCCTTTACATAATTGCAAAGCACCTGGTACTCATCCATCCATTTGTGATCGGTTTGAAAAAAATAAAAAAAATGTGTCTGTGTAATTTAAGGATAAAATGACTATTTAAGTCCGTTCGTCTTTCCATCATGTGAACAACCCTCCCTCTGTAGGGCAGAAAGTGGTAGTACATCTACTAGAAATGTCTAGCATAACACAAATGCAAGCTTGAGTACTTCTGGCTTTCATAGTTTCATAGTAGAACGCACCTTCACTTATTTCACTTCACTTTTCTTGGACCGTGGTTCCCATTTAGATTTTTTTTTTTATTGACAATACGTTTTTTTTTTTTTATCTACAATGTAACAATCGAATAAAATCACATAAATACATAATGCATTAGCATTTTAAATTTTACATTTCATCTCAAACGACTCTTCTTCAATGTGGACATGTTCACAGAGGCTTTTCGTTTGCGTGAAGATGTATCTTGAACCTTTTCTAGTTCCTCAGCCGCTGCTCCTGGGAGATAGTAAGCGTCCATTGAAGGACAAGGCTCCTGAAAAAAATGAAGCAATTTAAATATCTATTAAATCATACTTGTTGCCTCAACAACTAATTCAGATCGGAACAAAACAAGCCATTACTGTGACAGATTTGAGATTTTCATCATTACAGCTTCTGGTAGTTTAATGCCAGGTGTACGGCTTCACGATTAATCAACAGAAAACTGAAATCCCTTAAGACTTAGCAAATAAAAACACTGCATGTTTCCGAGTGTAGTGTGGCACTTTTCTTTTACAGAGCTGATTGCTCTGTGTTTGGATTGTTTGAAATGTACATTTGGGAAAGCAACAAATGCAAACCTTCTTCATAAACTTGTAATGAGAACCGCTTTCCAACAAAAGAGCATGTCAGGAAAAGAGAAGCCTGATGCCTACATGTTTGTAAATGAAGAAATGAAGACAGCTGAACTGACTGATGATTATTTTATACTCATACTGATGTATAATTACACAATTTTGGCAGAATCCTGCAGCCTTACAAACAAGCACAGCAAACCAGGAGCTATAAGAAAAAAAAAAAAAAAATTCCCCAAAGTGTACTGCCCTAAACAGGAGTGTGATTTATATCGGAAACATCATCTCTCACCTGCATGAGGTAATCAGCAATGTACTCTGGTTTAAGACATTTGACTCCCTGAGCTGCAGCTCCACTGACATCCACTCTGACGTCACTCGGTTTCAACCGACTAAAATCCACAAAGAGGTGAGTGGTCTCTTTAAACCGCAAGGGAGAAGGGTCTGGCAACACCTATACAGGAGGAGAAAGGGTCAATACAGGAGAAACAACACAAAGGATGGAGGGAGAAACAGAAATACTGCTTCTTAAGTCACAGAAAACCCATGTTTTTTTATGGAATCATTGTGGATTCAAAAGAAAACAGACCTTGGCTCCCCCGGACTCCAGCAGCCGTCTGAATCCAGCCTCTCTGGCCTGGTCAATATTCAGCATCACAGTCCAGCCACCAAACGCTCCCTGCACATCAACCGCATTAGGTGCTGCGCCATGCACTTGCATGCTCATCCAAGCACAACATATTTATGCGTACCTCCGTGTTTGAGCAACCTTGTAGTGTTTTCCTCCATCGCATGGCTGCCAGTGCCAGTCTCTTCTGCTGAGAGTTGATGGATGGCAGCGCGTCCAGGATAGAGCTGCTGCCCCACTCGTACTGCTCCTCCTAATAGACATACAGGACATGAACATCCTCATCTTTCATCACTGAAAGACACCGATCACAAATGAAGACGCACACCTGTATGAAGTGTCCTTCTGCACGGCAGGCCTCCAGATACGAGCGGTGAAGAATCCACTTGCCTGCGGCCATAGCGGCCAGGTACTTCTCATTCCTCAGAGGATAGCCAACCACAACATGAGTGCAGCTGGGGTCGAAACTCTGCTTCTCCAGCACAACACCACCTGCACATGAAACATCAAATTAGGTATGGAATACAACAACTGAATATAATACAGTAAAACAGTAATATTGTAGATTACCATTTAAATAGAAAGTTTTTTTTTTATTTTTATATATCTTAAAATGTAATTTATAATTTATAAGTCCAATCAGTCATGATGAGGAAAAAAACATAAGTCGCACTGGACTATAAGTGGCATTTATTTAGAAGCGAGAACCAAGAGAAAACATTACCATCTCCATCCGCCAGAGGGCGCTCTATGCTGCTTAGTGTAGACTACAGGAGCAATGAGCAGCATAGAGTGCCCTCTGGCGGCTGTAGGCGGTAATGTTTTCTCTTGGTTCATTTCTCTAGGTTCATGTCAAATTAATTTTGATAAATAAGTCGCACCTGACTATAAGTTGCAGGGCCAGCCAAATCATGAAAAAAGTGCGACTTATAGTCTGGAAAATACGGTAATTGTAATATGTGGATTTCATGCTCAAGAAAGATTTCTTCTCATTAATATCAATGTTGAATTTAGGGCTGTCACTAATGATTATTTTGGTAATCATGCAATCTGTGGATTATTCTGATGATTAATGGAGTAACCGGATGATTAGAATACATTTTTTTAGATAATAAAAATAGATGTAAGCAAACAATAGCCTTTAAAATGACTTAAAATACATATATAATAGCTATGAGGCATTCATAATTGGTATAAAGTATCAAAAGCAAGTTATCATATGGATTTATTGAACAAAACTGAAAATACATAGACTTAAAGTACCTTATACATTATAACAAATATCTGCAGAGGCGCCAACGGCCTGGAGATTGTTTTTACACTTTACCGCACAAACTAATCCTTGATTAATATTGACTAAGCAACATTTAATTTAACTGTCCACTTAATCTTTAATATTTGCCCATTTCTTTACCACAGAATTGCTAAAGCCACTGTAATTTCTTAAATACAAGGACATCAAAAATGAAAGAGTGAGGGTTTGAGCTTTTATTTTGAAACTGTGATGAGCAGACAGCATGTTCAGGAAGATAATGATGTATTCTCCTTTTTTTTTATGTAGGTTTATAAATGATTTACCTTACAAATCTGATGAAATGGCACACATTACGTTCCTAGATGAACATTATAATAAACCCAAACTCAGCAATATACAGAGATGGAGATTAATTGTGCACTGTTGAATTATATTTAAAAAAACAGCCTCAGTTGAATCATTAGCAATGTATTAATTTCATTTCTATTTTTAGCACAAACCATTTTTTAAAAAATTTTTTAGAAATAGATAATTTTTGATGAACCAAATTCAGAAATGACAATTTAAAATATAAATATTTTGTGACATTATAAATGTCTTTGCTGAAAGTGTTAAATAGTTCACAAATGTCAGTAGAGTTATTACTAAACAAGCATTTTGTGAAAGCTCACATGAGTCTGACAGGAATCTGACAACAGATCTAATTTTAGAGAAGGTTTAATGAACTGATTAGTAGATTTAGAAAATTCAACATCCCTGAATTGAATTCAGTGTACTAACCTAGCTCCTCTATGAGATGACTGTAGTCTATGCGTTCCTGTGGGTTTAATGAAGACAGCAGGAAACGTGGAGGATCCTTTACCACCTCCTCCTCATCCTCATCTTCAACCTGATTCTGAGAGATCTAGTAGATCAGATTTGAAGAAAATCAATTATAAATGCTCTCCATGGACAGGAGTGTGCAGTGCTGTCATGATAACAATGATATTGTAATACCGCAATTCTGACAAGCCTACTGAATATTGCAAACAGCCACATGTTCACATTTTTCTTTTAATGCTCTTGTTTTCCACTTAATGAATGTGCATTGACATTAAATAGGTTGATCATAACAAGAGTGTTTTCAAAGCAGTGAATCAATGCCACTGATCTCTATGCGTTAACCCAAGTGACATTTTGCTTGGTGACTGAGCTTTGTAAAGTGGCACTCAAAGTTCAACTAATTTTAACACCTTATTTCATTAATGAATGAATTAGCATTTTTAAACATGTTAGTTCAGAATGTTTTTATGACCCACTCATAAAGGTAGCCACTTGCTGTCATCTACTGGCATAACAATGTAACTCGCCATGTTACATTGTGCAACTCTGCCATCTTCTGACAGCCTGTTTACAACACACAGAGTCAAGTCGCAGGGCTGAGATTGGTGAAATATAAGCACTCTCGGAAAGCCTCTTGTCCAGTCAGATTTGAGAATCAGAACTAACTGTTATGCATATAATAAAACTCCACAAGCTTATTAATATAGCTGTATCACAGTACTGAGCCACTCAAAATCAGCCGTGTGTGTATGTGTGTGTGTGTGTGTGTGTGTGTGTACCTGTGGAAGGGAAGTGACTGCAGGTTTAGAGGTGGGGAAAGCAAGAGTAGGTGCTTCATGTGTTTCAGGGCTCTGAAACGTGTCAATTGGAGGTGGGTTCACCTTTGCCTTCAGCTGTGCATCGATGACTTCAAAAGCAGCTGGAAAGTGTCAGAAATGCTGAATCAGAACATCTGTAATGCAATTTCACCCTTTTACACTAGAGTTCAAAAGTATGGGCTCAGTAAGATATAAATATATTTTTATTTTTTAATTAATACCATTATTCAGAAAGGATGCATATAGGGAGAAAACCAGTTTGATGTTAAACCACAATAAAAAGCCCAGATGGTTATTATTACGATTTCATATTTAATTATCATCAGAACTGTATTTTTAATGTTTAAATGTTTATGAAAACAAAAAGTGCAGAGTGCTGCTAATTTTATTTGTTGAAAAATTCAGCTTTGTCCTTATAGCTTTAAATTACATTTTAAACTGTAAAGTTGATATGTTTGTAAATTGCAATATTATTTCCACAATATTCCTTTTTTTGACTGTATTTTGATCAAATTAAATGCAGCCTTGGTGAGCATCAGATACTTATTTAAAAAAAAAGTAAAAATGAAACCAAATCTAAACTTCTGATTAGAAGTGTATTTGTAAAAGTATAACAATTTAAAGAAATCAAGTATTTTTCTCATACCCATTTCCACAAGTTCAGAGTCGGTCATGGAGACCCTGCCACTGGCTGTGGGGTCAGAGAGGGGCGGCGGGACGATGGCGAGGGTTTCAGAGTGCTGAGAGGGGCTACCAGGCCACTGCAGGTTATCAGCCAACTTAGCTCTCTCCTCTCGTGCTGTGGGGTCATCCCACACGATCTGCTCACTCTGGGACGGCTCTGTATTCAGGTCCACAGCCATTTGACGTGACATCCTGCCAAAACACAATCTTTAATCATGCAGTCTTAAAAATGCAACATTGCAAAACCAGCATCTGAGGCACACCAACAAAACATAACAGCAACAAGAACATGTCTTGTGTCTTCCATTCCCTAGTGTACAACTAAAACTGTGCTGTACAGATGCTGCAAACTTTGAGACAGTGATGGGATCAGATCAGATAGTACTTTAGCCAGTAGAGGTGGGCGATATACTGGTAAACACGATTAACCGGCAGAAATTTTTCAAACCTGTAAACATTTGACTGTCTTCTCTATTGCGCTTACACGCTCACGTGACATTGCTGTGCTACGTGGTCAAGAAAACGTATCGTTTGCACACGTCTTTAAGCATTGCTTTTTAAAAAAAAAGCTAATTTAAGCCACTGGATGCGGGCAGCTCTTAAAGCGACAGCAGTCTAATATCTCTGCTGTCTGTCATTCATGTTAATCAAACAACAAAAGAAAAAATCTCTTACTGCTCTTGACTAATCACTTTTGTAACTTTGCTAACAAGAAATATATATATATATATATATATATATATATATAAATAATTTACAAAGTGAAGAATATACATTGTTTTTAAACATTTGAAACTGGGTTTTTTTTGTACTACTTTTTGTAATTACCGTTTACTAGTCTTCAGTGAGCTTTTTTTTTTTACATTTGGGATAGAATTAGTTTTTTGTGATATTAACACTAGTGTAAATTATTATAACATTTTTATGTTATCAAAAAAATTATATCATATTTAAAAACAAAAACAACTACACTGTAATATACACTGCTACCGTCAATTAAAATTACTCATATCGTGATATACGATTTTGGTCATATCGCCCACTCCAACTAGCTAGATTGTTTTTGTACCGTAGGGCCTCTAAAGTACGGCTGCGTCTTCCCATTCGCCCCAGGCTGTCCGGGGTGTGGGGTGAGTCTAGTTCCCCTGAGCCAGTTCTGGCCAACCGTGAGGAGCCTCGGCGACCGCTGGTCAGTTTAGTAGCAGACATGATCTCCTGAAGTTGCCTTTGAAGACTCTCTCTCATCTCAAGTGTTTCTGTGAGATCTGAGCGAGAAGAATTGTGACTTTAGCTCAGTCAGAGACAAACACAGAGATTTAATGCATGAATCAAAGACGCATCTTTAAAGAGGACTCACTTTTCTCAGTGCCTTTGGTCTGATCTTTCTCTGGCTCTCCCAAACTGACACACTGAGAGGTTGAGAGGCCTGTGGTTTTGTCAACAGGGCTAAGCTTGAAAATAAATAAATAATTTAAAGCAATATATACATTCATACACATTAAGGATGTAACAATTTACAGTGAGCCGGTCGAAAATCAATTAAAATATTTGACGATTTAAATCAGTTGAGATGCCAAACACATTGCGATACAATTGGAGTAGGAGTTTATTTGAATGCATCTCTGAGGGGAACTGACTATCTTAAGAAACATTTACATGACATTTTCTTTTCCATCTTGCCTCTGAACAATGCATATTAAAGTAGTATTCATGAGCACAGTCTGCTATGTTTACAGCGGTAACCCAGGAAACACTGCATCATGCTGTTAACGAGCGCCACCTACTGACGGAAAGTGAATCCGCGTCTCATTCAGCTCATCTGCTGTTTCAATCAGATGTTTTATGCAGTATAGTTTCACAAAACTAAAGTCAGACCATTCTGTTTTTGCTGCAAATTTCAAAATGATAAAGTCTAAAATAGATTAAAAACTAAAATAAAAACTCTTTGCTTAGATCATGATTAAAATAAAGTGGTTGCCTCTAATTTTGAATGGAAACAGCACAGATATTTTCATATTAAGGGATTGATTTTATGTGTGTAACTTTTTTGATCTGGTGTTCATTTAAAAATTTCTATTTAGTTTTGTTATATTTCAATTTCACAAAGAAAGTGTGCATCAATAGCCTAATAAAACGACACCTTTTCATTTACTGTATAATATATATATATATATATATTTTGGCTGCAACTATGGGCTCAGTGATAAGAATATTTTCTACAGCTAAACAAATTACAAGCAATAGCAGAAAATACATTTAATAGAACAAAGACACAAATTAAATAAACAGTGCATTTCTGGTTTTTCAGGTAGGTATAAAAGAAATATTAAGGTACAAAATGTAATATTATATGTAAAATAACCCTCTTTACAGTCTTTATTGTATAAATTAAACAGATTAATCTAAAGTTACAAGTTATTAAAGTTACAAAAGTTGCTCAGTCAAGAGCAGTGAGAGAATTTGTATTCTTTAACAGAAATTTATTGCTAGTTCGCTTTCACTTTAAGACCGAAAGCATGGATCCAAATACTGATACACACGTTGTCTTTCTCAACAATTAATGTTAAGACATAGGCCTAACTTAACGTATTTACTAGGATATTCGCCAAGACGCGCATGTTGATGTCTGTGATCGCGCTTAGGATTCATGCGTGGCACTGCATGCAGAAAACTTCACACATCGCTCGACAGTCAACTGTCCCGAGCGACTTTTATGCTTGCCTTGTGCCTTCAGACAGTCTTATTATTGAGTCGAGACAGGTGAGTTTGAACGTGAACGCACGCGTTGGCAATGCATAGACTGACATAGCATGAAAATGTGGACAGTTACAGCTTTGAAGTGCAACATGATTGAAGAGTATGGGTAGTGCAGTGCAAGGTATAAATTCCTCACCCTTGTCTCCTCATTTTCTTTACATGCCCTGAGTCTGGTGTGGGGAGTGGAAGGAGGAGGTGACCTCTGAGTGGTATCTGCCACCTGACTCATGGTGAGGCTCATTTTGGGATTGAATGTAAAAGGGTAGAGGGACTCAGATACATGCTTTTGCTCATCTGCACACTGAAAATAAAATGGACAACTGGATTTAAACTCCTAACTTTTCACTATGCTTTGAGGTCATTTTAATGTACCAATAAAATAGTTTACATTGTTTGGTGCATGATGATATAATAAATATAATATGAACTACAGAAATCTTTAAAAAAAATTATATATTAAAAGTGATAGTGAGAACATGTGTAATGTAACAGAAGTTTGTTTTTCAAATAAATGCTGTAAATGCTATTCTTATTCATCAAAGAATCCTGAATATTTACAAAAATTATACAAAGACACCTTGTTTTGTGAGATATGTATTAAGATGTACTTCTGTGTACGTACAGCCTGTAGCCAGAGTTGTGACACTATGTGCAGTCCTCTCTCTTTGACAGCTTTATATTCTTTACTGTTGTCTCCCACTCTACCCTGGTAGATGTAATGAGTGACAGAGTCGTCACACAACCACCTATACGAGAGAAAATAGATATATACTGCATCTCCTGCAACACCTCAGATGACATTATTAGTTTTAGACTGACTTTGAGAGTAAGAGTCAGAGATTTGCATGTACCTGAAGTCTGCGCCAAGAGAGGCAGCCACTGCATTGAGTTCACTCTGTTTCTTGCTTAATTTCTTGCTTACACACACCACCACCCCACTGAGAGGAGCTGCAGCCTTCTGCTCCACCTGCATGGTACAGACACACCTGTATTTATCTGTATTCACATACAGGTTGAATGTGTATGTGTGTGTGTGTGTACCTCAGGTTCAGGATCTTTTCCCAGTTGTGGACTGGCAGTCATGTCTTCAAGGCTTGTGACATGGCTGCGGCTGCTGTTGGCTACTGCAGCTTTAAGGTTCTTCTCAATGACCTCTGACAGAGGAGTCTCTGACCCCTGACCTTGCTGAGGCTTATTACCAGGAGTCTGTAAATGGTCAAACACATCCTACAACAGACATACCACCATATTACAAAACTTAGTTATTTTGTTTGATCTTAATCATTGTGCACTTCTCTCTGACCCATAGAATCAAGGCTGGTTTTGCCATTGTGTCCTCTACATGTACTTCTTGTAAAACTTTACAATAAGGTTCATTAGTTAACTGCTTTAGTTAACAAACTAAGAATACTTCTACAGCATTTATTAATCTTAGTTAAATGTTAATGTCAACATTTACTAATGCATTATTAAAATCACAAGTTGTGCTTATTAACATTAGTTAATGCACTGTGAATTAAAGTTAGGTAAATACTGTAAAAAAAATAAATAAAAAAATAGGTATGGTCATATTTTATGTTGTTAATACATTAGTTAACATGAACTTATGGAATCTTATTGTAAAATGTAACCGTATTTCTATATGTACATGAGCTCTCTTATGATTGGCTAACCCCTCTGCATGTGAAATGCACAACAACACCTCCAGCAAAATGCTGAACTCTGAACAGACTTCTTTTGTCATTCGCGAAACACAAGTAAAACAGTAAAACCCTTCTAACGTAAACTTTTATTTTTACGTAAATATTTATGCAGTGTTTGTGAATCTGGAGGAGAATTTTCAGGAAGGTCTGTTTATACGCAAATTACTCTGTATTTACTCATATATAAATTTTTTATTAGTTTATTTTAATTTATATAGTTTCATGTATGAGGCCCAATGAGTGTAAATGGGATGTTTCTCACAATGTGACTAAATGTGTGGCCTTTTCACATCAGTCTATTAACAACATTCAAATAAAAACAAAGCAAAAGATGATTTCTGAACTTGAAATTAGATCCTTTCCCATTTCCAGCTCACCTTTGTGTTAAATGAGGGGCCGAAGAGTCGGTCTCTGCTCAGGAATCGAGAGGGAGTGTCTAGTTGGAGGGAAGAGTCTTTCTGCAAGGCTCCTTTAGCCTTCTCCTGCCCTGGGGTGGCCACATCTTCCTCTTCCTCTCTCAACTTCCTGACCACTGAGCGGACAGTGCGGCTCTGAAAGCGAGCCATGTCCAGAGGGGTGATGGCAGTGCTATTTTGTGGGCCCAGTAGTGGTAGCTCTGGTGAACGCTGATGGAGACGCAGAGGCGGTGGATCTTTCTGAGATGCTCCAACAAAACTGTCCTCAGTTCTCTCTATATAAAATCACAAATAGAGAGTGATATTTGGTTTCCAAGTAGCCATTTTATACAGGAGCATGGCATTTCTAAAATTGTGTTGAGTCATTCAAAATGTATTTAGTAGGTTTAAATTCAGAAATACATCACAACTGTTTGTTAATTAGTCATAAACAAATACATTATAATTGTACTTCTACTGACTAACCTGGAGAAGGAGTCAGGTCAACCAGGTACCGTTCCTCATCAGCACGCTTCCCTGTTCTAGCAGACTCTAAAAGCCAGTGGATTGTGACTGCAGGTAGCCCCCATTTCTGTGCCGCCTGGTACTTCGTGCCCTCAGGAGTCTGGAGTACCAAATGAGTGCTGGCCACCATTCCCTTTCTCTGATTAGCCGTCCGCACAAAGTAATCATGAACACTGCAGACAGACGTGTAGGGGAAGAGAAATAAGAAAACGTTAGATTAGCTCTAAGAAAAAGTTAAAGGTTATACATTTAGCAAAAATGCAATTTGTTAAACACTTCGGTTTGCTGTAAGACAGGGTTGCTGAAACAAATTCAAATTCATTTTAAAAGGAAAAACACGTTTATTTTTCTGATCCCTTTGGTAGATATTTGTCCTTGGTTTTGAAGATAAACGTACTTCACTTTGTTAGGAAACAAGCCTTCAAATGTTCATTTTGCATCTCAAGTAAATCTATCCTGATTTAAGGATGTTTAGATATTTGTATAGGAAAACAAGACAAAAATACTGAGGAAGACCAAAACTTGAAACTACCCAGAAGTTGAGGACGGTGAGCAAAAGGTCTCACCTCGCTCCCAGGTGTTTGGCAAGCTGAATGAGAGCCTCTCTCTCAGCTCCGGTGAACTGACTGACATACAGCACACAGTCTTTGAGAGGAGAGAAGCCTTCTCTCACTGCTACTGGAGTGAAAAGAGGATGAGAGGCTAGCGGCAACACGCACTGCTGCTCCACACACATGACCTGAACACACACACAAACACAGACCAGATGTAATAAATAAACATCACAAAGAGTATCCTTTCTGTGCATAAATTAAATGTATCTTTCTTACCAGCCAGGTATCTGTTGCAACCTCATCTACTGTGGCCTCCACATCACAGCCCAGCAGTGGCACGATGGCATAATGCGCCACAGCTCTCGAACGGCCGACCAAGATCTTCCCAGAGTTTTCCATGACTAGCTCTGAGAGCTGGGCTTCAGCCTCGGCTCCAAAACCAACCACGATAAAGCACTTCCCTGAAAACAGGCCACCCTCTGTGGTTACAACCAAGCTGGAGTCCTTCCCTGCAGGTGAAGGCTCTGGAAGCAAAACGCTCTGCCTGCTGCTGGTACTATTTCTGACCTGAGGCAGCTCCACTACAGAAAAGACAGGCAGGGAAGAATGAGGGAGATAGACAAGTGTAGACAGAGGAGAATTTAAATATTTATCAACTCACCCACTATCTGGTCATTCTCCATGTATTGCGATAGCAGGTCTTCCTCAGCTCTGGCTTGTCGGTTTGGGCTAGGGGCAGGAGGGGGAGCTACAGATGGTCTGGAGGCACGGGGGGCAGCCTTGTGAGGAGCAGGCATATCAACAGCAGCTGGGGCAGGGGGCAGGAAAGAGGGGTGAAAGTAGCCATCCTCTGGGAGCAAGGAACCCCGGGAGAAACTGTCCAGCAACCACTGCACAGTCACTATATGTGGTCTGAAACGTGTTTAAGAAGCACATTTGAATTGTTTAAACTATAACACCTTCTGACCAAAGGAGCCAACTTGGATAGGAAGGATCCATCTGAATAACATGAACCTTGCGTAGGGCTGGGTGGTATATCGAGTTTGTATGATATATTGATATGATTTTAATAAGCGATATAGTATATGGTGATATGGTAAAGCAATACCAACTATATTGATACTGTATATAGTAGTTTGATACGGGCACATCTGAATTATAGCAGAGGACACAGAGTGAGCTGCTGTGGGGGAAGTGCATACTCTAATTTTTCCTAAACATGAGACATAAGGACATTAAAACAACTGGTAAGATACAGTTTAAACTTATTCAGCAAGGATATGTTAAATTGCTAAAAAGTGAAATATTATATTATTATATTATTTTTTGAATAAATGCAGTTCTTTTTAACTTTTTATTCATCAAATATATTAGACAGTAGAACTGTTTCCAACACTCATAATAAATCAGAATATTAGAATGATTTCTAAATGATCATCTGATCGACTGGGTGTTACATGTGACACTGAAGGCTGGAGTAATGATGCTGAAAATTCAGCTTTGCATCACAGAAATAAATTATTTTTTTAAAGTATATTCAAATAGAAAACAATCATTTGAAGCTGTAATAATATTTCATAATATTACTATTTTTTCTGTATTTCTGATCAAATAAATGCAGGCTTGATGAGCAGAAGAAACTTCTTTCAAAAACATTAAAAATAGTAATGCTTCCAAACTTTTGGTCTGTACTGTGTGTGTGTGTATATATATATATATATATATATATATATATATATATATATATATATATATATATATATATATATGTATATATATGTATATATATATATATATATATATATATATATATATATATATATATATATATGTATATATATATATAAATATACACACACATACATATACATATATATATATATATATATATACATATATATATATATATATATATATATATATATATATATATATATATATATATATATATATATATATATATATATATATATATATATAATAGGAAATGTAGAGAATACCAAGATATATTCCATATCGCATTTCAGCCAAAAAATACTGACATATTAGTTTTTGGCCATATCGCCCAGCCCTACCTAGAGTATTCTGCAAATAATTCAGCCTCAAAGGTCCTCATTATAGCAACTTGGAACATAAAGATTGTTTAGTGTTTTTGTATTAAAAAAAAAAAAAGATACCGTGACATGGATTTAGACTAACCTGTGAGTGGCTTTGTCAAGGAAGACTTTGACCCCCTGGTCTGGTTCACCCATCACTATATGCGTCAGCTCTTGGCTGGGCTGGTTGAAGCGCAGCCCTCCAGCAGAGTTCACCATCCTTCGCAGTTTCTCCAGTTTCTTTCCTGATAAGCCACATAGGTATAACTACAAAACAAAAAGGTGAAAAATGGTCAACAACTGAAGGTTTTTCAGCATTTAAATTCACACAAATGCAACAGGATATCACTTAATTATTTTTGTTCATTTCCAGTCCATTCTAGGGCTGTGCGATTAAAAGAAAACGTCCTAAAATCACGATTTGAGCGTGAGCATATGCCTAACTCCAGGTTCACACACTGTCTGTGATGCGCCTTTTTTCTGAGCCAATGTTGACGGATCAGAGCGTTCTCACTGCGGTAAAAGGCTAGAAATAAAAACGTGCAAAAATAATTCATGTCTAACACATGAGCATAGAGTGAATTTGTTAGTGAACAGGATGCAGTTTAAGTGAGAGGAGACACGTTTTAAGTCTGCACACTCTCTCCTCGCAAAGCAGCGTGTATCTGAGCAAGCACGACCGGTTTTGTGACAGAGCAAAGGAAATCTGCTGCGAACAGAGAGATTCGCACTCGTGCATTATTTTAATGTGCTTTCGCGTTATATTTATGCGCTCTCACTGCTGACCGCATACACACACTGCAAACACCTGAGGCACCGCTACAATTAATGAGCTCTATGAACAATGCATGGCAAAAAAGAAAAAAAAGTCCCTGTATACAGGATTTTTTTTTTTTTTTTTTTGCCACAAGTCTATACATTTTTTTACATCTTCACTATAGTGATAATTTTGACTTACAGTATTGTTCAAAATAATAGCAGTACAATGTGACTAACCAGAATAATCAAGGTTTTTAGTATATTTTTTATTGCTACGTGGCAAACAAGTTACCAGTAGGTTCAGTAGATTGTCAGAAAACAAACAAGACCCAGCATTCATGATATGCACGCTCTTAAGGCTGTGCAATTGGGCAATTAGTTGAAAGGGGTGTGTTCAAAAAAATAGCAGTGTCTACCTTTGACTGTACAAACTCAAAACTATTTAGTACAAACATTTTTTTTTTCTGGGATTTAGCAATCCTGTGAATCACTAAACTAATATTTAGTTGTATGACCACAGTTTTTTAAAACTGCTTGACATCTGGGTGGCATGGAGTCAACCAACTTGTGGCACCTCTCAGCTGTTATTCCACTCCATGATTCTTTAACAACATTCCACAATTCATTCACATTTCTTGGTTTTGCTTCAGAAACAGCATTTTTGATATCACCCCACAAGTTCTCAATTGGATTAAGGTCTGGAGATTGGGCTGGCCACTCCATAACATTAATTTTGTTGGTTTGGAACCAAGACTTTGCCCATTTACTAGTGTGTTTTGGGTCATTGTCTTGTTGAAACAACCATTTCAAGGGCATGTCCTCTTCAGCATAGGGCAACATGACCTCTTCAAGTATTTTAACATATGCAAACTGATCCATGATCCCTGGTATGCGATAAATAGGCCCAACACCATAGTAGGAGAAACATGCCCATATCATGATGCTTGCACCTCCATGCTTCACTGTCTTCACTGTGTACTGTGGCTTGAATTCAGAGTTTGGGGGTCGTCTCACAAACTGCCTGTGGCCCTTGGACCCAAAAAGAACAATTTTACTCTCATCAGTCCACAAAATGTTCCTCCATTTCTCTTTAGGCCAGTTGATGTGTTCTTTGGCAAATTGTAACCTCTTCTGCACATGCCTTTTTTTTAACAGAGGGACTTTGCGGGGGATTCTTGAAAATAGATTAGCTTCACACAGACGTCTTCTAACTGTCACAGTACTTACAGGTAACTCCAGACTGTCTTTGATCATCCTGGAGGTGATCATTGGCTGAGCCTTTGCCATTCTGGTTATTCTTCTATCCATTTTGATGGTTGTCTTCCGTTTTCTTCCACGTCTCTCTGGTTTTGCTCTCCATTTTAAGGCATTGGAGATCATTTTAGCTGAACAGCCTATCATTTTTTGCACCTCTTTATAGGTTTTCCCCTCTCTAATCAACTTTTTAATCAAAGTACGCTGTTCTTCTGAACAATGTCTTGAACGACCCATTTTCCTCAGCTTTCAAATGCATGTTCAACAAGTGTTGGCTTCATCCTTAAATAGGGGCCACCTGATTCACACCTGTTTCTTCACAAAATTGATGACCTCAGTGATTGAATGCCACACTGCTATTTTTTTGAACACACCCCTTTCAACTAATTCAACTAATTGCCCAATTGCACAGCCTTAATAGTGTGCATATCATGAATGCTGGGTCTCATTTGTTTTCTGAGAATCTACTGAACCTACTGGTAACTTGTTTGCCACGTAGCAATAAAAAAATATACGAAAAACCTTGATTATTCTGGTTAGTCACATTGTACTGCTATTATTTTGAACAATACTGTATGTCTGTTCTAGAGATGTTAGAACTTTTTGATAAAGCTCTGATTGGTTTTCTTTTGGAAATATGTTTCAAATTAATCCTGAATGCATTTATGACTGTAAAAGCACAATTGCAAAATTGATTAAAAAAAAATCGCGATAGTTTTTTTTTTTTTTTTCATATGGCACAGCCCTAGTTTATTCAATAAATATAGTTTAAAATCTAGCTTCTGAGTACTAAGTTATTAACCCAACAATAGCGGGGTCAGTTAATTTTTTTGAAGTGGGCCGCGCAAACATATGTGTTTGGTTGTGTGGGCCGCGAGTTGAAAAAGGTTGGGAACCACTGATCTAGACAATGTTCTAAACCTTTTAGCTGTACTAAAACATTTTTTGTAAAACTTACTTTAAAGCCGTCCAACAGGTCATCAACTCGACAAACAGTCATGTCAAATGTGTCCACTGGATCAGGAGTCTCCATGTGGCTGATTCCTGCTGTTGTGAGGGCCGTTTCATTGACATTCATACTGATATTGGAAATACGGCTTAATCCCATAAGTGAAGGACCTTCTGCACAAATGACACAAAGAAATATACATCTGTAAACGTGTTAAATCAGACTAGGGGAGCAACAATTAAACGATAAAATCGATTATAATAGACAACGATTTTCATGAAAAGTTTCTGCAGGAAAATTCTTTAAAGGGGGGGGTGAAATGCTCGTTTTCACTCAATATCATGTTAATCTTGAGTACCTATAGAGTAGTACTGCATCCTTCATAACTCCAAAAAGTCTTTAGTTTTATTATATTCATAAGAGAAAGATAGTCTGTACCGATTTTTCCCGGAAAAACAGGACCGGCTGGAGGCGTGACGTGTGGGCGGAGCTAAAGAATCACGAGCGCCAGTAGGCCTTTGCATTGAGAGCGTTTGGAAGCTGCGACATTATTACTGTAAGGCAAAAAACATCCAAAACAAACCATGGCTAACAGTCAGATTCAGCGTATATTTATGATCCAGAATCAGATCCCGAGGCTGAAACTGAACGAGAGCAGCAGCAGCAACGACTCGCTCCGAGCGGGGCTCGAACCCGGGTCTCCGGCATGGGAGGGGATGCACTAACAAGGAGGCAGAGATATTTTAAGCAGTTTTACTCACCGCCTGCGGTTCCAACACATGATCGTGACCCTTTTTCGTTGGGATTGCATCATCCTTAAGAAATAAACGATACGCAAATCCGTCGTCAAACTGGGCCTTGTTTGTAAAACAAGCTTCTTCGAAATGCAGGGAACAAACACAAACACTTGCACAACTCCGTTGATGCTCTGTAAAAATAAACTCCATCCACTGGTCCCTTAATGCTGTTTCTCTTTTGGTAATCTGTGCAGGGTTGTCTTGCCCTGGCAACCAAAAACACACTCCTTTTGTGACATTTCGCGATGCTCTCGCTCTGATCAGTGAATGCCTGTGCTCTCTCAGTGCTCTGCTCTACACAGGGCTGATAGTGAAAAAAATTCCTGAGCCTGAACTTTTTTTCCTTGCCCCCCGAGAGGTTATTATGTATGCGACGCACTTTTAACACAACTTGTTGGCCCCTGGGCCCAAATATATAAACAGCCTAAGTATGTATAACCCTGATCATCATTATTGACAAGTGGCTCTTTTTTAGATATTTTCATATTTGCATTATGCCCTCAGTATTATTCAAGAAAACACAGCATTTTCTTCTCAATATGTTCAGTGCCTACATTGACCTTATTAGCCCATCTTAGTACAATCACTGGAAGTAAATGCTGCAGATGCTACAGTCATACCAAGACAGGTCAGTAAGTGCCATTACTTACGTTTGGAGTTGAGAAATATGAGACACAATTGCAAACACCTTCGCGCATGGAGCATTGCCTTAACCTGTATCAATCTATTTGACAAAGACACGAGGCCCGCCCCTTAACTACTTCTGATTGGCTCATGAGTCGTTGAGCGTTAAAGCTGCTCTCTGACCTGCGCATCTCACATCTAAATGACAGATCAGTACGACGACATATAGTGCCATGTAAAAAAAAATATATATATTTAATAAAAAAAAATCTAAGTTTCCGAGATAAAGTCGAAACTCCGAGATTAAAGTCGGAATATTCAGAGAATAAAGTCGAAATATCTAACCTCTGCAAAAAATAATAATAATATTAATAATAAAAATAAAGTCGGAGAATAAAGTCGAAATGCTCCGAGAATAAAATACTTTATTCCGTGCGGAAACAAGGCTATGGTTGTGACGATGACGCACTTGATTTATTAGCCTATGTAGCCTACTGCTGTTCTGTTTGCATAGACAGAACATAGCAAAACGTTTAGATATAGTTTCAGCTATTAAAACAGTTCCGTTTTGTATGTATGACACATTGATTTCGTTTCTGTTTTATTAAGTTCACTTCCGCAGTAAAGAGACGTCTGCAGATTTTGTTTGTCTGTAAATACACGGTGCGCTGTCATTCATGATGAAAATAAAACTAAATGTCATTCTCCATGATTTCAATGAATAATCCACCTGGTCAACATAATGTTTTATTCATTGATACTTTTAATTGAATAATGCCTATCACTTGAAACAGTTTTGCTGATTTGTATTTATTAAAACGATGTATTTTAAATTTATATTAGTCTACATCAACTTGTATTCCTTGTACATAACAATGAATGTGTCGGAGGGTAAGGGGATATTTGAATTATTTATGAATAAACTAGTGTATTCTAAATCAGTGACAAGATCCTTAATAGAAATCTCCACTTTGACGCGAGAAATGCATCTTTACAGATATAATGAAAGAGTTTTTGGTTTGATTTTTTTTTATTTCGTTAAGCAATAATTTAAATCTCCCCATCTATGTATTTGATGTTGGTAAGGCATGTATTGTTTTGAGGATAATTCGTTTCTACTGGATAAAAAAAAGTGCAAGTGACGACTCTTGCGCCTCTGTATTGCATTGTGCAAGCTTCCACTCTCCGCACAAACCATTGGATATGCGCCTATACCTTATGTATATCTGACTAATAAAAAATCTTCCCATTACAACTTAATTAATAAAAACAGAAACGAAATCATTTTGCCATACATACAAAACGGAACTATTTTAATAGCTGAAACGATGTCTAACATAACAGCACATATTCTCTTCCGTGCTTTTAAAAACAGACATAAAATAAACATTAGACAATCTTTTTTATTATTATTATTATTTTTATTATTTTTTTAACATGGCACTAAAACGCCGCCGTAGACCAATATAACCAACCTGATTTTTTTTTTTTTTTTTTTTCGCAGCCACAGTAGCCTACGCCGGAAATCCGGCGTGGTGCCGGAACGCTATCACCCCTGTCTACAGGAGCGCGCGCTCTTCCGGCAGACGTGCCCTTAGCACCCATATAAGGAAATTCCGCTCCATCTAACGTCACACAGAGCCATACTCGAAAAAAACTTTGCGAAACTTGTGACAAATCGGAAGGAGTATTTTTGGAACAGAAATACTCCTTCAAACGTACAACTTAATTTTTGAAACTTTGTCCATGTTTAGCATGGGAATCCAACTCTTTAACAGTGTAAAGAACTCAGTATGCATGAAATAGCATTTCACCCCCCCTTTAAGCTCAAAGGTTCACTTTGGCATATTGCTAATTATGATTTTTTTTTACCCCATCAATATTGAAACACGTGTGAACTACAAAGCCTATTTTACCTCATGAATACCGTATTTTTTGGACTATAAGTCGCACCTGAGTATGAGTCGCATCAGTCCAAAAATACGTCATGATGAGGAAAAAAATATATATAAGTCGCACTGGACTATAAGTCGCATTTATTTAGAACCAAGCACCAAGAGAAAACATTACCATCTACAGCCGCAAGAGGGCGCTCTATGTCTTCAGTGTAGACTACAGGAGCACTGAGCAGCTAGAGAGCCCTCTGGCGGATGGAGACGGTAATGTTTTCTCTTGGTTCATGTCTCTTAGTTCATTTCTCTCGGTTCATGTCAAATTAATTTTGATAAATAAGTCGAACCTGACTATAAGTCGCAGGACCAGCCAAGCTATGAAAAAAAGTGTGACTTATAGTCCGGAAAATATGGCAACATCACAAATCTGGAAACGTTTGGATTTGTCCCGAGTGAGAGAGCCCAACCTTACTTTATGCTTAGCTTTAATTTTTTTTCTAAGCCTATATTATTATATACTGCAATTAAATTTATCCATTAGGATTATCGATTTTTAATTCTTGTTTTGTTCTGATAAATTTGTTAAATTTAAAGGATTTTTTGGTGAAGGGAACAAAAAATATCCTGTTGGTACATTATAACATTATTAGGCCAGCCATAATTATTTCTAAATGTAATAAAATGCAACTTATACATGACTTATATATTTTTTTCCTCTCACAAACTTAATTTATTTCTTAGCGTGTTTAAAAAAAAGAAAATAGGCAATTAATCAGTTAAATTTGTTACTGTGGGTTAACAGTAATTATAATTATTATATACTTAGGAACAGAGTCTGTGCCTAATCTAGGCTATACAGGTTTTTTTTTTTTTTCATTGCATCTGAAAATTACTTGCAGCACATTCACTTCATGCGCTCTAGTGCAGATCCGTCTCCGCTTTGCTCAGCTGTGGACTATTTCAAAATGTTGATTTAAAGGTTGCTGCCCCATTTTATACAGGAATAGTTCATTTAAAAAATTTTTTTTTATTATATTGTAATCTAAAATGTTTCAGAATGTTGGAGGAGAATGAACTTACCGGGGTTTGACAGAGATGTGACAGTATGCAGAAATTTGTGAGCGATAACAAATTCAACTCTTCACGCGATCTTTTATATCATGAGCGCGTGCTATAAAATGTACAGTAAATAACCAACAAATATATCACTCCGCCGGCGGCACTAACTTCAGCTGCAAACACTATAATTGGAACAACGCCGCCATTTATTACCATGTACACAAAACAAAAAATTTTCTACATTTTGAACACAAACAAAGTTACGGACCGCAGCTCTGATTGGTTGTTTCTTAACGGGAGCGATGTATTTTCTGCAAATGGCAATAGGACCACTGGGAGGAGCCAGAGGAGCTTGATTTTCATATTCTACTGTCAGGACATAATGATATATTTTTACAAAAGTTACCTACTGCAGCTTTAACCCCACAAAAGAACAATGAAACAGTGTTATACTCACCCTCTTTGGTCCGGTTGGGTCCTGTAGGTGTAGAGTTGCTGGGTCTGTCCGGCTTCTCCTCCACTTTCTTTTTTCCACGCTCCACGGCATACCTCCTCTCATCCTGACAGAAGCCCTTCTCGATGCTGTCAAACAGCCAGTGCAGGGACACACAGTATACGTTCCATTTACGGGCAAACTCATACTTCTGGCCTGAAATGCAAGACATAAAATGAAGTGAAGAACAGGTTGTGTCCCAAAGCATACAGATGAAGTCAGAGATTATGGGGTCACCTGTGGGTTCGCTGACAATCAGGTGAGTGCACTCATTCATCTTGAGCTGCCCCGTGTAGTTGCCTCCATTCTGCTCACACAACCTCTGAACATCTTTACGCTCCACAGTAGAGAGTCCCGTCACACACACCGTACAGCCTTTCAGGACTGGACATTGATAGTCCTCCATGCTCAGCTCAGAGTGATGGAAAACACTGGGGAAAAAAAAGGTTTTTTTTAGGCAGAGACCATGAAGCTGTTATCACCTTTTCTTTCCTAATGTAAAATAAGGGATAAATATTATTATATTTCACTGAAAGAATAATAATTTACATAATTCTTAAGCATCTTGGTGATTTTCAGGTCTACAGTTTTGGAGAAGTTGAGGTTTCACTGTATCTTACATACCTTGTTATCCCAAAAGTTATAGAGACTTGTTTAAAACAACAAGGACAACAACAAAAAAAACTTGAAATATATCCACAGCAATTTTTACAGAAGAGATTTCAGTTTTTATCTTCCTTTTCAGGAACCCTTAAACACTGTTTTTACTGCTGTGATTTTGCCTAAGATATTGAGTAGATATCATCAATTAGCTTTCAGTGAAATATAATATTTATCCCTTAGGTTTAGAAAATACCCTGTTTTTAATATGTGACCCTGGACCACAAAACCAGTCTTAAGTCAATTGGGTATATTTGTAGCAATAGCGCAAAAATACATTTAATGTTTACAAAATTATAGATTTTTCTTTTATGCCAAAAGTCATGTTCCATGAAGATAATTGGTAAATTTCCTACAGTAAATGTATTAAAAAAATAATTCTTGATTTCTAATATGCATTGCAAAAAACTTTATTTTTTCAACTTTAAAGGTACATTTTCTCAATATTTTGATTATTTTGCACCCTAAGATTCCAGATTTTCAAATAGTTGTATCTGTGCTAACTATTGTCATATCCTAACAAACTACATATCAATGGAAGGCTTATTTATTCGGCCTTACTACCGCGCTAACTGGACAGATTTGGAAAGTTCATTCATTCATTCAGTGTAGAGACAGCGTTAGGATGGTGCAGACCATTTTCTTTTACAAGTTTCCGCTCATACATCTTTCGTATAAACTCATCTTAACCAAACGCATCCAAAGAACATCTCAGCAGCCCCACTTTCAAAAATATTGCTTTCAGCGCCCCCCGATGCTCTCTGATTACTGCCCCCATTGAGAAACACTATAGAGATGTTACCTATCCTGAGACTGTTCCCAGCATGCTTTCACCCAGCTGGGCAAAAGGATGGGCTTCCCAAGGCTTGCGGCCACAAGGTATTTCTTACTCCCCACTTCACCTGCCACCAGGTGAGTAACAGAGACATTGAGATCACGGTAGACTCGTCCACCCATCAGCTGGACAAGATCCATCACTTCGCTCTACAAGAACGACAAACCAGCGATTTAATTTGACGTGCTGGACTGCACATACAGATGTAATTATTTCACATAATGTATAATATATGTATAAATAATGTAATTATTTCGCATAATGTAAGCAAACGTGGAGAAATAAACAATTAGGTATATATTCAACTTCATCATGTTTTCTCCTTACCCGTGCCTCTTTGTCAAGGTTGGTGCAGGAGACAGTGACATCATTCATGGCCATGTTGTACACAGGCTGCTCTGCTTTGGGCACACATCTCTGCTTCTGCAGACAGAACAGCACCACCAGAGGACTCACGATCCTGCATCCCAGCTGCAAATACCACAAACATACAGTGCTGTAAGATTATTAACATTGTAAGATTACTGACATTAACAACATTTCTGATAAAACAAAAGATTTCTGTTTCAAATAAATTCAGTTAATTGAATTAATCGCTGGTCATTTTCAAATCACAAGTATTAAAAAATAAAGACATTATATATACATCATGCTCAGCTTTTTTCTTTTTTGTTTTAGCGATGTACCAAAATTTCGGCGAACCAAGAATATTTGAGAAAAAGGGTTTTGGAAGGTCAAAAATATTTACCAAACCAATAATCTTTAACATTTTGACTGTGTCAGCATTTGTTTTGTGTACATGGTAATAAGCTACAACATTAAACATGTCAGCATTGTGCATATACTTCACTTTGACCAAGAATAACTCTAGAGTAGCAATATAAAAAATTTGTTCAGCTAAAATAAAGATAGCTTGTTTGCTGAACAACTACTGGTTTATCACCTGTGAACACGACTCCTTTTAAATTAAATTTAGTTAAATTTAATTAAGAGGGACTTTTTCTGTTTCCTGACAAGTTAAATTTAGGTTTTGGTGTTTCTGTAATGAATTAATTTTAGTAAAAAAAAAAAAAAAAATCTGAAGTTCATCACTAACCGAGATCATAGAAACTTACATATTTTACGTAAATACAAAGAACATTGAGTTGTATTTTCTTTAGATGGAATTGAATACATTGCTTATCACTGCAAAAAGCAGATGATATGCAGTGTTGTAAATGCATGGTCACACAAACGCACCCTCCTGCAGTGTTCAAAAGCATTGCTGGTGAAATCACTGAAAACAAACAGGGACTTGTCATTGTGGTCCAGCTCTAGTGCGGCTTCCTCATCCAGCATCTGCACATATTTCTCTGACTGCAGTTCCACTATTGCCTGAAGATGAGCATATGATTTCATGAACAAAAGTAGTGATATTATAAGATACAAGGAGCATTAATGACAGATACATCACAGAATAAAACATTATGATCACCTTATGGGCCTGGAGAGCAATGTCACTCATATGTCCACTGCGTTCGACAAATTTCACAATGTATGCATCCTTGTTGCCTTTTGACATGATGACATATGATCTAAATCATGTGGAAAAAAACGTGCAAGGATTTAATAATGTCATTAAGAAACATGTAAACATCTGCTCACGGTGTTGTTCTGTAATATACTACGGTAATGCAAAGTAAACAGCAAATTGATAATAATAATAATAATAATAATAATAATAATAATCTAACAAACCTGGATGCTATTTAAAACTAAGACACTAATAATGAACAATCGACTTTTCATTGCAGTTGTTTTGATAATCTCATAAACAAGGTCAACAAGACAACAAAGAGTGTCAAACTGTTAAACAGCTCTTACAGCAAGTCAGTGTGTGTGTGTAGGTGTATGTGTGTTTGTGTTGTGTTTTAACTAACATAAAACAACATAAACAAACACTCATAATAACAAAGGAAGACTTAACTGTTACCGCGAAACAGAAGCAGAGTCTTGCGCTGATTACGAGAATTAAAACTATCTTCTAAAAGACTTTGATCTCATTTCAAATTAGTTTTTTTCTCTCTCTCACTCACTTCTGACACACTTAGAAACATCTCTTGTATAAGGCAGCAGGATAATTCATTTGCTAATCTGTCTGCATTTTATTATTTCGAAAACCTGTGTGTGAAGCCGTATTCCAGTTATTCGCGTCTGTGATTCGCGCCATAAACTCTGAAAACAACTTCCGCTTCACTTCTGCTTCACTGGCGAAATGCGAGAAATATAAAAAATATATGACCGCCGCCCAACGGACTGGAGGAGTGTAAGTTAGCGTCATAAATGAAATAAATTATGGTTAAATCCAACTTCTATTTTTACTCTGTTTTTTTTTCTGTTTTTTTTTTTTTTTTGGAAGTGAGGGGTAAACGTGTAATTATATTCCAAATACAAAAAACAGGGTATTTTTTCATTTAATCTAAAAGGGAATAAGTTATAGATCTAACAATTTCAACTTGGAAAATCGTCGAACAAAACGCAATAAACAGTAGTATGCATGTGGTGAGGTTTTCTTTTTAAACCAGTTCAATTAAAATAAGACACCGATTAGCGGGACTCATTCATTGAGGGAACTTTCGTTCCTGTGAGCTGTGTGTTTCACTCCGGACTCAATATCTACACACACACACACTTCTCCAGCTGATTTTTAGTAGTGCGGACGTGTACATTAATTTTAATCGTTGGCGTGCTTTATTTCTCTTATCGGATCATATCAAGTTGTGTTTATTGCGATATAGGATTTTTAAAGTAAAAAATGACAACCGTCGAGGAACTGAAGCTGCGAGTCCGTGAGTTAGAAAATGAACTAATTAAATCCAAACAGAAGCAAAGTGATGCTGAACATCATCTCAGACCAAAGATTGTTAAAATGAGTGCTGAAGTCGTAGACTCAAATCCATACAGGTGAGCGTTTTGATGCTGCTATGTTTATTTATTATCATTGAACATATGGAAGGCTAAACCGGTGCGATAGTCACTTTTATTTTGTTTAATATCTCACAGTCGTCTAATGGCACTCAAAAGGATGGGCATAGTTCAAGACTACGAGGTAAACATGTGTATTTATTCTTTTGATGAGACATTTATGTTGATAGCTGCTTGATCGTGTTGAGTTCTATCACCTGCTGTCATCCTCAGAAGATCCGCTCGTATGCTGTTGCAGTGGTGGGAGTGGGAGGTGTGGGGAGTGTCACTGCAGAAATGCTCACCAGATGTGGCATTGGTAAGGTAATGCACCTTTATCCTCATGCCTATAGATCTAATATAAGATGCATGAGTCAAATGGAAAGATGCACTGATTTGCCGGTCTATGGCGTGCCTCTTTAATGTTTTTCAGTTAAAATTGGTGCATTCTTCAAGCCCCATATTTTTGTAGTGTGTGTTGCCAGTTGGAGTATAGGAGGGAAGCCAATAGCATAACCCCCCAGAGACATGCCTGGGCTCTGCAGTAACAGACTCTCATGCCTCTTTTTGCTGTGTCTGTGAATTGTTCCCTGCAGTTGCTGCTGTTTGACTATGATAAGGTGGAGCTGGCCAACATGAACCGCCTCTTCTTCCAGCCACATCAGGCAGGGCTCAGTAAAGTTGAGGCTGCAGAACACACTCTTAGGTAAGTTAGAGGTTAATGATTATAACATATGTATCAGGAATGATCAGAAGTGAGAGTCAAGACATGTGTAGTGTTTAAGATGTTCAAATATATGAGATTCTAAATAAAAAAATAAAAAAAAATTTTTTAAAGCAACTTTCTATTCTACCATGGCGTTTTAAAATCTAAGATTACAAGAATGAAGTCGGAATGCTTTGAGAATAAAGTCGGAATGCTTAGAGGATTTAAATAGTAGTAATTAAAGTTATATTCTTTTGAGAGTAAGCCTTTATTGTGCATGTAAATGTCCCAGATTGAGAGCACTGGGAGAAGTTGCCGGCCTCCGGGATTGATTGGAATATTGTTGCGTCCGAGCGGCTGCATCATCTTACTGGGATGAGGAAGAGTCAGTTTTAAGGACTCACGGAAACAGCTTAATATCAAGAATATGATATTTAATAGACTGAACAGGAACAACTTTTTATCTTAAAGGGGGGGTGAAATGCTCGTTTTCACTCAATGTCCTGTTAATCCTGAGTACCTATAGAGTAGTACTGCATCCTTCATAACTCCAAAAAGTCTTTATTTGTATTATATTTATAAGAGAAAGATAGTCTGTACCGATTTTTCCCGGAAAAACACGAGCGCCTAGAGGCGTGACGTGTGGGCGGAGATAAAGAATCACGAGCGCCAGTAGGCTTTTGTGTTGAGAGCGTTTGGAAGCTGTGACACAGATCCAGAGGCTGAAATTTAACAAGATCAGCATCAGCAAAGGCGTCTCTATGTAGTATGTATTGAAACTGTATATATTTGCTTAGCGGTTTTGGAAAATGACTAAGTTCCGCTTTATGTCGTCTTTTTTTTTTTTTTTGTGGAAAGTGCAGTTTGATGACAACATCGCATGTTGTTTACTTGATGTGCTTACGCGCCGATAGCTAAGTTAACAACACAGAGATATTTGAAGCAGTTTTACTCACCGCCTGCGGTTCCAACACACGATCGTGACCCTTTTTCGTTGGGACTGCATTATCCTTAAGAAATAAACGTTGTGCAAATCCGGCGTCAAACTGGGCCTTGTTTGTAAAACAAGCATCTTCAAAATGCAGGGAACAAACACAAACACTTGCACAACTCCGTTGATGCTCTGTAAAAATAAACTCCATCCACTGGTCCCTTAATGCTGTTTCTCTTTTGGTAATCTGTGCAGGGTTGTCTTGCCCTGGCAACCAAAAACACATTTCTTTTGTGACTTTTCACGATGCTCTCGCTCTGATCAGCGAATGCCTCTGCTCTCAGTGCTGTGCTATACGGGAGCGCGCACTCTTCCGGCAGAAGTTCCTTAGGACCCATATAAGGAAATTCCGCTCCATCTAATGTCACACAGAGCCATACTCGAAAAAAACTTTCCGAAACTTGTGACAAACCGGAAGAGGTTTTTTTGGAACAAAAATACTCCTTCAAACGTACAACTTAATTTTTGAAACTTTGTCCATGTTTAGCATGGGAATCCAACTCTTTAAAGGAACACTCCACCGTTTTTTGAAATAGGGCTTATTCACATTATTTCCTACATTTAGATAGGTGGGCAAATGCATTTTTGTGTCAGTGCATGCATTGTTTTAGTTTGACTTGGTCGGCGTTAGCTTAGCTTAGCACAATGAATGGAATCCTTTGTTGCCAGCTAGCATGGCCTGAGTAAAAGTGATCAAAAAAAAAAAAAAAAAACACCTAATTACTTCTTGTGGCCTGCGTATTCACAACGAGTACAAATAGCGATCCAGATTAACACTAGGCGATTTCCTAGGCAGTTATTGACTTGGGACTATATTATGAGGAAGCACAGGCGAAGCACTGCTACTTCGGCGCAGAGAATCACGCAACACATGAAAACATCAACTCTATGTGAATACAGGTATAATATGGGTCGATCTATACATGCGTCATGATTAAAATAATCACTTACTCTGTGGACAGCTGTCCATTTGGTCCATTCGGCGTGGGGCGTTTTTTCCAGTTCACTTTGTCACACCGGAAAAAAAAATCGAGTACTATTTTATCTGTTTTTTTACAATAATGTGTTTTTCAAGGTCTTTAATTATCAGATAGCTGTATTTATGTGAAAGAATTCATTAAATTAAACTTTTCTTTGTGAAAATTCCAAATATGTGAAAATTTGTTTTCGTAATACTTTGACTTTATTCTCAAAAACATTTTGACTTTATTCTCGTAGTAGGCCTATTATGACTTTATTCTCGAAACATTTCGACTTTAATCTCGTAATCTTTTTTCAAGGTGGCACTAAAACGCAAAAAAGTTTCAAAATATTAAGCAGCACAAGCATTTTAAAAATTAATAATAATAAGAAATGTTTCTTGAGGATCAAATCAGCATGAGATATTTCTAGTCTAGTCTAAAAGAAATAAAAGCATGTAATGCTGTTTCAAAATTCATAGAGAAACTATTTAACAACCACATTAATTTTCTAAAACTTATTTGTTCCTCTTTTTTTTTCATTGTAATAGAAATCAGCCTCAGCTATCTCTTTTTTTATTATTTAATTTAAAAAAAAAACTGTGATGTGGATTTAAAAATTAGAAATAAAATTCTCTCATATTCGATCTTCTCTCAGACAGCAGTATGCTGACACTGTTATACACTGTTACACAGCCCGCTCCATCACTCGCATAAGAAAAGAATGAGCACATTACTCCAATCCTCTGTGACCTTCATTAGCATCCAGTTACCGGAAGATACTAACTATCACTAACAAAGCTCTCCATAACCATAGTCCTGCATATTTATCTGACTCTCAGGTTGTGGAATGCTCTTCCTCAAGACATCCTTCAAGCATCCTCCCTTCTCTCCTTCAAAAACCTCTTAAAGACATGTTTTCCTCTGAATATTACCCTTCAGCTCTTGGTCCGTAAATTGTACCTTGTTATGGACATGTTATTGATTGGAATCTTTGTATATTACTTTCAGCCCTTTGTGTGTGTATTGTGCTCTGATGTTGATGTTTATTTGACTCTGTAAAGTGACAACCTTAGGTGTTGGAAAGGCATTTCAGTTGATATTTCCCATTTTAATTCTTTGTTTTCCGACATAGGAACATTAATCCAGATGTTGCTTTTGAGACCCACAATTACAACATCACCACAATGGACAACTTCACACATTTCATGGACCGCATTAGGTGATTTACTGCCACAGTAAGCTCAAAGTTTTCCATCTCATTTTCAGATTGGCTGTAATAAACTTGCTTTTGTGTTTTCAGTCACGGAGGACTTGAGGAGGGGAAGCCTGTAGATTTGGTCCTCAGTTGTGTTGATAACTTTGAAGCTCGGATGGCCATTAATACAGTGAGTTTTTGGCTTGCATATATTTTTAATCATTTATTTTTTAGGTTTTCACACATAGTCACTGCGGTTTGGCAGTTACTTACATGTTTGTTTCTCTCTCACAGGCATGTAATGAGTTGGCTCAGATATGGATGGAGTCGGGCGTCAGTGAGAATGCCGTTTCTGGACACATCCAGCTCATCATCCCTGGAGAAACTGCATGTTTTGCTGTATGACACACTCACATTCCCAAAACACATACTATGTGTCGTGAATTATGATTTTAAAAGCCATTTCATATGGTCTTCTACGATCTAGTTTCTGGGCTTAAACCAGCTTTATAAAGCATTGGTTATTTCTGTATGGGTCGGAAAGCGTGTTCTGATTCATTTGTGTGTGTGTGTCAGTGTGCACCTCCCCTTGTAGTGGCTGCAAATATCGACGAGAAGACGTTAAAGAGGGATGGAGTGTGTGCCGCCAGTCTGCCCACCACAATGGGAGTGGTCGCCGGGCTCCTTGTACAGAACGTCCTGAAGTAAGACCTCATCACTATCCTGATGATTCAGCACAGGCCTAACCACGCTGTTTTTATCCCTATAAAGCCTACTGTATCATATTTTAAAGGTCTCTAAATCAACATGACCAGCTTTGCTGAAAAGCCTGTGTACACAGTCTATTACATGACTCTTTTAGTTTGATAGTTTATACTTTTTAGCAATTAAAAAGGCCTTTTAGAATAATTCTGAAACATCCCACTTAAGGTTGTGGTTCATGTCTTTTTGCTGTGAAATCTTTAATGAATTATGTTAAGTAAACATAAGAATAACTTTTACATTTTTGGTAACATTTCAAGATGAACACATAGTGGACTGAAGCAACTTAGGTTAACTTGATTATCCATACACAATTTGTAAAAAAAAAAAAAAAAAAAAAAAAAAAAAGTGTATTTCTGCTCACTTTGTGTCTCTTAATAAAATTGAGGTGTTTTTTTCCCCTTGAGTTATGAGCACCAAAGTCTCACTGTATTATACTACACTTTCTTCCAGATTATTATACAGGTGACATATTGATTTCTGTCAAACAAATTAATTGATTCAAATGGGCAGCTATAAAAATAAGCCACTCCTGAGCAGCAAATAGGTATTTAAACTACAAACTTTAGTTGTAAGAATATTTTGTCTAAAGGTTAAAATAAATGGTTACAAATATGACTTACTATTTTCTCACATAACAGGCTACACAGGGATAAGATTACATCCTAACCACAGTCTGTGATGTTTACTTTTTCAGTTTAGCTGTACTGATGTACTTTAGTGGATAGTAAATGCTGTAGTATCACACAAATGCCATTAGAGGACAATATAAAGCCATTTTTGTAACTGAACTGAATTGAACAATTCCAACTAACCAGCTAAACCCATCATCCCATGGTCATTTCACATCCTCAGTGGTCTTGCCCTGTCCGTAGGTTTCTGAAGGACATTAAAATACATGGTCTGGAATCAAATTGCCTGTGTTGTAGGTATCTGTTGGGGTTTGGGACGGTGAGTTATTATCTGGGCTATAATGCCATGCAGGATTTCTTCCCGAGCATGGCGATGAAGGCCAACCCCCAGTGTGATGACAGACACTGCAGACGACAACAGGATGAGTACAAGGTGACACTCCAAATGCAAACTGTGTGTGTGTGTTTTTATATATATATATTAAAATACATTTTATTTCCAACTTAAGTTTAGATCATTTTCTGTAACTGCAAAGTCTTTTAAGTAGTTTCAAATGTGCTGAACATGAAATTCACAAACTGTGACAGAAACCAGTAGACAACCAGTAGTATTAATACTTACAGTACCATATTTTCTGCACTATAAGGCGCACTTAAAAGCCTTTAAAGGGGGGGTGAAATGCTCGTTTTCACTCAATATCCTGTTGAGTACCTATCTTGAGTACCTATAGAGTAGTACTGCATCCTTCATAACTCCAAAAAGTCTTTAGTTTTATTATATTTATAAGAGAAAGATAGTCTGTACCGATTTTTCCCGGAAAAACACGACCGACTGGAGGCGTGACGTGTGGGCGGAGCTAAAGAATCACGAGCGCCAGTAGGCTTTTGTGTTGAGAGCGTTTGGAAGCTGTGACATTAACTTGAGGGAAAAAAAAACAACCAAAACAAACCATGGCTAACAGTCAGATTCAGCGTATATTTATGATCCAGAATCAGATGAAATTTAACAAGAGCAGCATCAGCAACGACTACAGCAGGACGTCTGTATGTAGTATGTATTGAAAATGTATATATTTGCTTAGCGGTTTTGGAAAATGACTAAGTTCCGCTTTATGTCGTCTTTTTTTTTTTTTTTTTTTTTTTAAGTGTACATGTGGAAAGTGCAGTTTGATGACAACATCGCATGTTGTTTACTTGATGTGCTTACACGCCGATAGCTAAGTTAACAACACAGAGATATTTGAAGCAGTTTTACTCACCGCCTGCGGTCCCAACACACGATTGTGACCCTTTTCCGTTGGGATTGCATCATCCTTAAGAAATAAACAATACGCAAATCCGGCGTCAAACTGGGCCTTGTTTGTAAAACAAGCATCTTCAAAATGCAGGGAACAAACACAAACACTTGCACAACTCCGTTGATGCTCTGTAAAAATAAACTTTTTTTGGTAATCTGTGCAGGGTTGTCTTGCCCTGGCAAACAAAAACACACTTCTTTTGTGACATTTCGGATTCTCACTCTGATCATTGAATGTCTCTGCTCTGCTCTACTGGAGCGCGTGCTCTTCCGGCAGACGTGCCCTCAGGACCCATATAAGGAAATTCCGCTCCATCTAACGTCACACAGGGCCATACTCGAAAAAAACTTTCCGAAACTTGTGACAAACCGTTCAACTTAATTTTTGAAACTTTGTCCATGTTTAGCATTGGAATCCAACTCTTTAACAGTGTAAAAAACTCAGTATGCATGGAATAGCAATTCACCCCCCACCCCCCTTTAATTTTCTCAAACAACGACAGTGCGCCTTATAATCTGGAGCAAAATGTTGACATTCCATTTAGCACAGCTCCATCTAGTGGATGCATAATGCAAACACAGTCAAACGTTTGACTGCAGTCTGCAGAATCTTCGATTCTCTGCGCCATATAATCCGGTGCGCCCTATATATGAAAAACGTTCTAAAATAGGCCATTCATTGAAAGTGCGCCTTATAATCCGGTGCGCTTTATAGTGTGGAAAATACGGTATATTATCTCTTATTCCTTCCTTACTTGCTCTAGAAAAAAGAAGCAGAACGGCCAAAGCAGGAAGTAGTACAGGAAGAAGAAGAAGAAGTGGTGCATGAGGACAATGAATGGGGTTGGCGTCCCACACACTACATATACAGATTCCTCATTCATAAAAGAGAAATCAATAAATGTTATGCAAGTTTGATGGTGATGTTGTTTTCTGCCAGGCATTGAGTTGGTGTCAGAGGTGTCAGAGGCAGAGCTACGGGACGCATCAGGACCGGTACCAGACCTACCCGAGGGAATTACTGTAGCCTACACCATACCTGAGAAAGTACGACCCACTGAAATACAACACCTTAGCTATTCAGACATTTTCTTGCATTAAAAAATCTGACAGGCAGTGAGGTTACATTTTATAATATTTGATGTGATTTTTGGTTTAGGTCAGATGCTTATGATAATTGAAAACATAAAATGCTGTCACCTGTCAAATAATTAAAATATTTATCAAAGAATATTAAGCAGCACATCTGTCTTCAACGTTGATAATAAAGAAGAAATGTCTACTAAGGACTAAATCAGCATATTAGAATGATTTCTGAAAGATCATGTGACACAAGACTGGACTAATTAGTGCTGAAAATTCAGCTTTTCATCACGGAATAAATTACATTTATTAAATGGAACAGTTAATTTAAATTGTAATAATATTTGACAATAAATGCAGCCTTGGTTATCATTACTCTGTGTTGACTACCATGAATGTGTAATAATCATGCGTTCTTTCTCTTTGCCAGGATGGAGGATCAGGAGAGACGGTGGAGGAAACAGACCAGAGTTTAGAAGAGCTGATGGCTCAGATGAAGAAGATGTAAGGGAACATCAATCAAGAACTCAGAATAAAAACTCTCCCACAGACACTTAAGACAAACTCATTATTATTTTGTACTTATACACGTTTGAGGTTTCATATAAAATGAGTTTGAATTTAGTTTTTTTATTCTGTTTTTGAAAGCAGCCTGTAACACTCGAGATGTTTATAGGTTTACTTCAGCTGAAAGTCTTAATACTGAATTGCCATTACTGTTGATCTTGTTTTCTCAGTGTTAATGTGTCAGAGTTGGCATGGAATGTTTAATAGAACCTATCTGAATGATTGTTTTCAAATGTCTGTTGTTAGCAGCAATGTGACGAAAACAGATAAGACTTCAGTCGCACATCTAAATATGTAATTGTCATGTCTAATATGCTTGTAGACACCCAGCCAGATGTTATAAAGAACATCATTAAATTATTTTATTACAGAAATTTCATCATTGGCCTGATTCTGAATGCTGTATTGAATGGGATAACATTGTAATAATGCAAACGAAAAAGTAAATGTGTTGTTACATTCCATTCTGCTTTTCTTGCATTTAAACTAGCAGATCAATGAAAAGAAGCAAAGCATAAAAAAGCATAGTTGTTGCACATGCTATGTATTTTCTGTGGTGTTGAACCATTTAAATGGTCTCTCTCAAAAACATGAGGCCTTATAAAATACTGATTACAATAAAATCGTTCTATTGATGACCCTTTATCTTTGTATGGCTATCTATGTCAGCTGTCCTTTAATATTACTGTGCAATTTACAACAGTTATGCATTTTAAAGTGACTGTGACAGTTAATTTACATGACAGGAAGCAGGTCATAGACCAGAGGAAGGAGCTGAAACTCCGAAACTCTGTAGATCACATTTTATATGATTACAGGAAATCATTAAACTTCTCACAATTATCTTTTTTTGTTGTTGTTGTTGTTTTCATTCTGAGGTGGCCTTCCATAAATAACACTATTCTGATCATAGTGACTTTACTTAACACTACTTTTCTAGACCTCACATTTTAAACGCAGTGCATTAGAAATATTGGTATGCTGATGATATGGAGTGCTGTATTTCAGCAGTTATTGAAAATCACAGGAATACAACCCTTTCTACCGTTTACCACCGGAGAGCACCTTTTATAAACCCAGTGGCAATGAATGATACATTAAGTGTGCAGCAAGTGTGGCCAATATGGCTTAATTATTGAAAGTAAGAGTTCAGCTTAATTGTTGATGTATCAGGTGTCACCTTGAGGCATAAGACAGGGCAGGGCTTCGCAGGCTAAAGATGTCGCCGCTGGATGAGTGACGTGAGGGGGGCTTACTGCACACCAGAGACAGCTCAGCCTCCTTTATTTCCATCACTCGTTCGTACAGTTCAGCGGCCTTCTCAAAATCTCCCTCTACGTAGCTGAGAAAGTAAGAGAGTGGTTGCCATGTTGGTGCTACGAGATTGCTAGGGTGTTCTGGATGGTTGCTATGTAAAATTTTGTTATCTAGATATGGTTAATCACTTTTCCTCTATTATTTAAGATAATAATAATAATTCATTACATTTATATAGCGCTTATCTAGGCACTCAAAGCGCTTTACATAATCAGGGGGTATCTCCTCATCCACCACCAGTGTGCAGCATCCACCTGGATGATGCGACGGCAGCAGGGCCATATTAAGACAGTGTTGTGCCCCTGGGCTCTATACCTCAACCCCCCCCCACCCCCCCCCCACCCCCCATCAAACAAAATTAAGGTGATTTCTCAAATGTAATTTATTAACTTGTCCAACTACCGTATTTTTCGGAATATTAGTCACACCTAAGTATAAGTCGCATCAGTCCAAAAACACGTCATGATGAAGAGAAAACATTTATAAGTCGCATTTATGTAGAACCAAGAGAAAACATTACCGTCTGCAGCCACGAGAGGGAGCTCTAGGTTTTCAGTGTACTACAGGAGCACTGAGCAGCATACGGTAATGTTTTAACTTTGACTTCAATGGTAAACAGGGGTGTCAATCGCTTCTGTCATTGTCGTTCTGAGCTCATTCTTCAGTCGTTTAAAAATGGTATGGTCTTTCAAGAATTTCAAGTTAATAATAAGACAATTTACGAAAAATATTTTTAAAGCTTGTGTCATGTGGTGCCCCCCTAGTTGCTGTGAATGGTTGGTGCCCCTCCGGCTCTGGGTGGCAGCCATATTGCTCCAAAATACCCACCACACACCAGCTTACTGGTGGAGAAGAGACAGAGTGATGAAGCCAATCAGCAGATATGGGGATTGTTAGGAGGCCATGATGGTCAGAGGCCAATGGGTGAATTTAGCCAGGATGCCGAAGTCACACTTCTGCTCTTTTAGAAAGACATCCTTGGATTTTTAATGACCACAGAGAGTCTGGACCTCGGTTTAACATCTCATCCAAAGGAAGGTGCTTGTTGACAGTATCGTGTTCCAATCAGTACACTGGGGCACAAGGACCCACACAGACCACAGGGTGAGCACCCCCTTCTGGCCTCACTAGCACCTCTTTCAGCAGCAACCTAGTTTTCCCAGGAGGTTTCCCATCCAGGTACTGATAGTGTACATGGTGATAGTGACCAGGTGCTGTTAGGTGATAGTGACCAGGCTCAGCCCTGCTTAACTTCAGTGGGTAACCGGTCTTGGGCTGCAGGGTGATATGGCTGCCGGCCATACACTATACAATAGATACAATATTTACAAATTGTAATAAAATGTTTCCAAGGGGCAGCATGTATAATCAAAACAGCAGGGGGCCTAATACAGATCCTTGAGGCACTCCATATTTGACTGCTGTAAATATTTGTCTTTTTGCAAAGATTTCAGATGATGACAACATTTGTGAAGACTCCAAATGATGCAAACTTTGGATTAACAAAATTGTCTGATCTTTTCCTTACAGTGTAATATTAGCCTTGTATTGTAATCATTTTATGCTGTCATACAGTTCTGTGTGAATGGCCCTTAACACATTTGTTGAATGTGCTATGAATTTAATCAAAATCTTACAGCAGAGCTAATAAAATATGGCTAACCTGAGTACAGCCAGGTTTTTCAGAGTCTCTCCAAGATAAGGGTGCAGTCAGCCAAGACTGTACTCATACACCTTTAGAGTGTGCTCCTACAAAGGCAATGCATCACTGTGTTGCTTCTGCAACACAAACACACATCACATAAGTCACATCAATCAGTGGACTGGGAAGTTTTTCAACAAAGCAGGTGGGTGAATTCTGAGAAGTTTCTCACCAGTTGGCAATAGAGCACTGTGAGGTAAACCAAAGCAGTGGCCACACTGGGGTGTTTAAGCCCTATACTCTTCCCTCGGATTTCAAGAGCCAGTTCATAAATGAGGCACCAGCCAATAAAAAAGGTCCACAGATTAATAAATAATATAAAAAAGGCAAAAGCACACAAAAACAAACATTTCAGAATGAATGTATGCATAATCGTCACTTGACTGCTACATGTTCTGCAGAGCTGGTGAGTTGTAACCCTTTTCCTGTGGTTTCTCACCCTGCTTTTGTAAAGCATGACCAAGTGTTTGAGGGTAAGGGTGAGAAAGGGATGATCTGAGGCAAGTACTTGTTTGCGGATGTCAAGGGCACTTTCACACAGCTCCTCTGCACTCTCATACTCTTTCCTCTCACTGTGAAGCGCAGGTAGTTCAGAGACTGGGAAAAAGTTTGTATGATCCAGCCCAGCACACGCTGGCACATCTCCAGGGATCGGGTCAAGAACATCTTTGCAGCACTAGGTTATAAAAAGCAACATGTTAAAATGCATTATATAATTGCAAATGGAAAATGTGTATTAGTAATAAAAGTAATGATGTATAAGAATAGTAAATTACAAAGTAATTTAAGAAACATTTCAAGGTACCATACATTTTAGGTGCCCACTGAGTGTAAAACATGTATAAAGACATTTTAATTATTTTTAAGACAAGGGTTGAATCAAAATAATAAATTATTATATATGGTTGGTTTTAACAAAAAGCTGAATGAAAATGCTAATTCACTCTCTGACAGTTGGTAGTGTTTTTACTGAAAATCTGAAAAATATTGTTAATCCTAGTTACCCCTGTAAGCAAAGCAGTGCCGAGCTTATATTTTGGCATTTGCATGAATCATTTGACTGGCCTATTTCAATGGCAGAACGACTCATTTCTAATTGGACAGGTGCACTTTTAGAGTTTCATTCCCTAAACTGACGTGAGCATAAGTATTGGGACAACTGAACTTAAAGCAACTGTAAAAGTTTAAAAGCTAATATTTAGTTCCAAATCCCTTGCATGCAATCACAGCAGTGAGTCTGCCACCTATATACATCAACAGACTCTAGGTTTCATCCAATGAAATGCTTTCCCCAGTCTATAATATTTTTATTAATAATTTTCCATTTGTCTTGACTCCACAGCAGACAAGCAATTCTGTCATTACTTTTCCAATAATTATGGAGGGCACTGTATGTGTGTGTGTGTGTGTAATATATATATATTACACACACACACACACATACATATGTTTGTTTACATAGATGTATACTTGGGCTACACAATAAATCGTATGCGATATGTAATGCGCATCTTGTCAGTAATGCCAGTTCCGACAAGCTGTGCAAAACATGCGCAAAATATGATGGTAGTTTTGTGCAGCTTGTCAGTGAACAACGGCTCTGTGTAGTTTATGCTGCTCCATGTGAAAGCGTGCAGGTGATAGTGATTTAACGCTGGTTACAGAACTGGCTTTACTGACAAGATGCGCATTAAATATGATGTGATTTATCATGCAGCCCTAATGCATATATACTGTACATATATATATATATATATATATATATATATATATATATATATATTTAATATAGTATATATATATTTAATATAGTATATACCTTTTTTATTTATGTATGGTGCTTAACTCCATTGAATTTATTTTGCTGTTATGTACAGTATTATAGATAGAGTAATATTATACATTTTTTGGCGCTTATGAAAAAAAACTACGTGCATCACACCCAAAAACATGACTTTTAAAGTCTTAGCATGGCACGGTGACAGGTTTGGTATATATGACACCATCTCAAACTTTGAGGTCTGCAAGAGGAAATACAAACTTAAAGAAATGCAGAGCAGATCTGATCTATCGAGGTCACTGATTGTGAAGGATTTGCACCCAGATGTTAACAAACAAGAGCTGTGTGCACTATTTCACCCACATTTTCACCCAAATAACAGACCTGACTGAACTCGAGCAGTCATGTGGAAGAAGGCTTGCAAATACTGTAAAAAGCTTTGAGCGGCCAGGAAATATGTCCAAAATGCTTCAGTAAAAAATCATTAAAAAAACTACAATAATACTCAAAACGAATATGAAACTTTAATTTGTATCAAGTAAGGTTGCATTTAACTTGTATATCTATTAAAACTGTTGACTGTCAAACCATTGATGAAAACGTATTACACTAAAATATTTTACTGAACATTTCCCATGACTGCAAATCTGCATTGCACAATTCCAGGATGACTGGGGACCCTATGTCCTTTTGCAAATGTACTACTCTATATGAAAGGATGATTTAGGTTTGTGAGTAGCAGCATTTACTGTGAATTAAGACACTGAAAACAGCAGACCATGTGCTGCTCGTGTGAAAATTAACTAAATACTGCTTCACTCTGAAACATGCAGCAGTCAGAGTATCAGCGTTTCATCGATTCACCAACACCAATTTGAACTTGCCGAGTATAACATTTTCATGCAAAGATTTACACAATTCACAATTTTCTTCCCAGGTCAGAAAATACAGAAATACATGTTAATACAGAAAAATCACATCCGTTCAATATACTCAGTAAGATAGTCTTACTTCAGCTACTCACTGAAGAACCAAATGATTTTCTCTCTGTAGGATCCATGACATTTGTCCCCATCCAGGAACTCTTGGTTGACCGCTTCACATGCCTTGAAATGATACACAGAGAAATAACTGAAGTTAACTAAAATGAAACTGACAGCGAGATGTGAAAGTGAGATCTTCACTCAAAAAAATTTCACAGTACCATATTTAGCTTCATCTACAAAAACATTAAAGGACATAGCGGTTGTACTTTACGTGTACTTACATGAACTTATAGTGTACTTACAGTGTATTTATCTAAGAAAGTTCTGGTAATACAAGATAACTACATGGGGTAGGGTTAGGTTTAGGGGTAGGTTCAGGGTTAGTACCTAGTTATTACATAGTTATTGTAATTACTGTAATAAGTACATAGTATGTACATGGGGAACAGGACTGTAAAATAAAGTGCTACCGACATAGCTTCAAAGGTACAGCTACACAATCTGACTGGTACATACCTGACACAACAGGTACATGAGGAGAAATACAAATAAATAAGTTAAACTGTGTACTGTAGTGTTTTCTTTTATTTTAGTGATCCTCTTCTTCAAAGTGGACAGGTGACCTTTTTCATGATGTGCTTTTTCTGATCAGTGCTGAGTGAGTAGAGCAACCTTCAGACACACTCTGTATAGTGATACTGTGTCTTGACACAACACACACTGCTGTAAAAGTCCTCTCTAACATCCAGGAGGATCTTGATCTGACAGATTAAACATAAAAATGCTCAGACAAACATAATGTGTACTAACGAGAGACAGATTTGTTGGACTAACCAACCTTGTCACGATTTATTTTATATATATATATATATATATATATATATATATATATATATATATATATATATATATATATATATATATATATATATTATAAAATACATTATATATATTTTTATATTATATTATATAGCATTATTTTACATTTAATATGCATAAAGTATATTACATATAATTGTTTTAGGTAAATATTGTATAATAAATATTGTAACTGTTTCAGTTTAATTAAACCACGCCCATCTAATCCAACCGATAGCTTTGTCACTGGATAATATCACTTTTCATTTATATCGTGTGTATATTTATATACTTGCACTTATACCTTTTTCTTGTTTATCTTATTCTTGAAAAAAAAAAACATATCTATGGGTTCTGTGCTAGACTAACTGAGACTTGTCATGGCACTTGTATATTGTTGTTGTTCTCTTGTTGGTCCGATTGCTTCTATTGTTCTCATTTATAAGTCACTCTGGATGAAAGCATCTGCTAAATGATTAAGATATTGCAATTATTGTACAATAATAAAAAAAAGAAATAAATAAATTGGAGCAATAAATGAAATGATTCTGCTGTATCAGTACAGCAATCAAAGAAAAAGTTGCTCTCACACATTACACTCTCAAAACACACACAGAGACCTGTAAATACAAACAGGGAATATAAACAGGCATAAACCCACAAACACTACAAATGTACAATCCAGTCACTCACACATCTACTTATTGTGTAATGAGTCTTGACAGTAGTGAGATATAGAGCACATTGCATGTTGCAGCTGAACGGCAATGTCTCTCCAACTTCTGTTTGCAAGCAGTAAATACTGATACTCAAACTCACACTTATTTTTTAATTTTTTTATTAAATGCTAAAGTGGGCATTTCAACTTTATGATGCACACTCTGACACATGGATATTTATTTTAAGATCTGATTACATGCCATTTGAAACCAAATTGTCTGTGTGTGTGTGTGTGTGTGTGTGTGATATAGATATGATAAAGATATAAATACCCTTTCCTTGTAGAAAAAAGCAAAAAGTTTCTGCTGAAATTACAGAAATGTTAGCATTATGTAAAGAGTTAATGACAAAATGTAAAATAAATTACCAAGAACTCCCACGACCAAATGTAGGTGTTTAGTTTTGTCTTCACCAGCACAGATCATCAAACACACCACAGCCCAATGAGGAAGGTTATTTGAGGAAGTATTCCCTGTATTTGGTCAATGGAGTCAATGATTATGTTGTTACCGTGATGACATGCAGACAGCCTCTCTCGCCAGCGTGGGAACTCCTTGAGTATCTTTGAAGGTTCCATCGAGAGGCCAGAAATAGACCGGAAATGCTGGAGCAGCTACAAGGATGATTGGGAACGAGAATTTGTTTAGAGGAAAGTTCTAAGTATTGTTAACTATGCTTGAATTGTTTTTATAAAACCCTTACGTGACTTTTACGTGTCTTTTTAGTTTTAGTTATGAGAAAGCTATGCCGGTGTCTTCATCCACTTGGATGAGGAGAAGCACTTTAGTTTCACTAATCTGTCCATTCTGATAGAAAAAGAAATTAACTTCTGAGTGACAGAGAAGGGGTTGATTGCACAGAACAGGTTATTTCTCTCAAAAACAAGAGTCACATATTAGGTACTATAATAGTTACTATAGTACGCAATGGTAACGACACTTCTGAATGGAGACTGCAAGTGTTTCCATAGAACAAGCAGTGGCACTTACTGTAAACAGTATGAGGATTGGCCTAAACCAGATTTCTTACAGCAGAGCATTCTTCCCTTGTAGGTGCTTCATACCGGTAATTCTGTTCTTTGTTGACACATTGCATGATTTACTGGTAGTTACAATTTCTCATACCGGAAAATACTTTTTGTGTAAAAGGGCTTATGAATTATGGGGCAACAGTTCATCTAGAGTTCATGAAGTCTAGATCTAATGTATGTAATGCCGATGTTACAGCAACCAGGCCAGGTCACATCTCTAGTATAAGAGTGAAAACAGTCGAGATAAAAAGTTTACCAAGTGCTGTTTTATAGTTAAAAGATCACTGTAATAATTAACAACTGTAAGAACTTGTGAATCTATACAACTCTGTTCTTTCACAGGTTTGGGCTTTTTGCATAATAGTTGCATAACAAATTTTAAACCCTGGATTAAGGCAACTTTAAACTTATGGTTAAACCAGGGGTTTTCAAACTTGGGGCCAGTGACCCCAACGGTGCTGCAAGTGTCTAGGTGTTTTAGGGGGTCTAGGGTTTTCTAGGGTTCAAGGGTTTTGTGCATAAAATTTGAATGAGCAATTTTGTTTTTATTTTTATTATTATGTATTTTTAGGGTTGTTAAGATTATTTCACACTGGAATCCTATTGATTGTTAAAAAAGTTAATTAAAATTGTACTTATACAGTGGAGAACAACGTAATATTTAAAACATTTCAAGGTCACTGTTTAGACCTATTTGAAATAGTCTAAACAGAAAAAAAGGGCAGTTTTCCGGCATATTTCTTGAATTAACTGTATTCTGAAGCACATCTAAAAAACTTAAATTAGATATTTAAAAAAGAACTCTGATTACTATTAGAGAACGCTTACAGATACCTTCAAGTTATTGGTGTTAATCTGGCACCTGGGGCTAATTTGCTTTATTATATGACAAACCCTATTTTAATGCCATCATTCCTCTAATTTTCACTGAGATTGCAAGATGGTGGGATCACTAAGGTGACTGAAACCCTGTGACAGGAGGCTGTACATATGAAAGCCAAAAGGATGACCCTTTCAGACATTGCAAAATAAGTTGGTCATTCCAAATAAGTGATTTATAGACTATTGCAGCTTTGCAATTACATTAATTAATTCAAGTCCCCCAGAAAGGCTAAAAAAATTTTTCATAAGACAAATGCAAGAGAGGACAGGATAATGCGGAGATTGTCAATGGGTTCAACACTGCAGCTGGAATTGCTAGCCAGTTGAATGCTGAACAGGGTAAGGATCTGTTTAAGAGAAGTCTTACTGAAAAATGCCTTTGCAATGACCAAGCCTCTCATCAGCAGAAGGAATCAAAAATCTAGTGTTAGTTTTTGCTGTATTTGAATTGGCAGTCATTTGGGTGGCTCGCCAATGTACTGTATTTCTCTTATACATAAAATAAGCAAGTTTGACCAAAGTTCTTGTGGGACATTTATTGAAGGTTGTAGTGTAGCAGTTCTGTAGCAGCAATGTCAGCACATCTTCCTTCAAACAATCTTAACCCAACGTTCTGTCTGAGAGACCAGACCTTTATACCTCGAGACAAATATGTGACAAACAATACAATAACACCACATGGAGGGCAAATGATAGTGTAACCTCCTGATGACCTGATGGGACCTCTCCCATGGACAGTCTATGATACATTGACCTGATGCCGACCTAATGGGCTAATTATATAGGCAATTTGGGTCACACTTTTGTAAATAGAGTGTGAGTTTATCAGATGTGAGGCACAGTGACAATGTGAATGCATTTGAATTGAAGTAAACATAATCTTTCACTAAGCTCACCTCTGCTAAAGAGAATGTTGTGTGGAGAGATCCTAACTGGTCCAAAGTTCACTTTAGTGATGAGAGCAAGTTTCATTTATTTGGGTCAGATGGGAAACATTATTTTCAGCGTCAAACTAGGGAAAACCCAAGTGCGTAAAAAAGTCAGTGAAAGGTGGAGGAGGAAGTGTCATGGTTTGAAGGATGTTTTCTGCAGCAGGAGTTGGGCCTCTCATACTGCTACATCCCTTACAAAAAATGTTTATTCAAGTGTGCCATTAGTATACTTCTTTTATACTAAAGATAGGAAAATAGACTTTTAGTTAACTTTTTATGTAATTCTCAGAAATGTGCTTTATGTACTTCTCAGAAGTATACTTAAAATTACATTTAATATACTTCACTTATACTTACAAAAAGTCTAAATATATTTGAACTATACTTATATATGGTAGAGGGTGCTAGTACACATCTTTTGTACAGAATTTCCAAAAAACACAAGTGAAGAAGAAAAAGAAACAACAGATACTAACACATGTAATCTAAAATGATCATCTGACATGAAACAGCATCAAAACTTTAACGTTATGCAATAAAATGTTGACCGCTGAAGATGTACTAATTACAGTCAAGCTTTGGGGTGTTGATCGACTCCCTCTATGTTTTGATTAACATTCTGAATCCAGTTCATAGTCTGTTTTCAGCTCTTTGATCAAAATGTTATTTCTTTATTTTTTATGAAACTTACCCACACTGAAGTGATGCACCCACTGAGAAACCTGATGAAAGTGCTCTAGTTATTGGTGATTCTATTGTACGGAACGTGAATATACAGACACCAGCCACCATAATCAAATGTTTACTGGGAGCCAGAGCGCCTGACATCTTGGCAAATGTAAAAGTGCTGGCTAATGCTAAACATAAATACAGTAAGATTGTTATTCATGCCGGCGCTAATGATGTTCGACTTCCCCAGTCGTAGATCACTAAAAATAACATTAAAGAGGTGTGTGAACTTGCAAGAACGATGTCAGACACTGTAATATGCTCTGGTCCCTCCCTGCTTACCGTGGTGATGAGATGCATAGCAGATTGTCATCACTCAATGGCTGGATGTCTAAGTGGTGCCCACAGAATAAAATAGGTTTCATAAACAATTGGACAAGCTTTTGGGGCAGACCTAACCTGTTGAAAAGAGATGGTCTTCATCCCTCCTGGGGTGGCGCCACTCTTCTCTCTAGAAATATGGCAAATAGCCTTAGTGTTTATACTTGACTAACTGGGGCACAGGTCAGGAAGCAGACAGACTGGCTAAACCGACCGTCTGCTAGCTGCCTCACGTCACAGAGGTCAGCTAATTCTCAGCACATAGTGATTCTTTCACCTAGATATCACACTATAGAGACTGTGTCTGTTCCCCGAACTAGAAAATACAAAAAACGTCCAAACCAAATTAAGATAAACAATTTAATTGAGGTTAAACAAATAAAAAACAGATGCAATATTGATAAACAAATGATAAAGCTTGGCTTATTGAATGTCAGATCCCTTTCTACTAAAACACTTTTTGTAAATAATATGATCACTGATCATAATCTAGATGTGCTCTGTTTGACAGAAACCTGGCTAAAACCTGATTATTACATTATTTTAAATGAGTCCACCCCCCAAGATTACTGTTATAAACATGAGCCCCATCTAAAAGGCAAAGGAGGAGGTGTTGCTTCAATTTATAACAACATTTTCAGGATTTCTCAGAGGGCAGGCTTCAAATATAACTCATCTGAAGTAATGGTGCTTCATATAACATTATACAGAGAAACAAATGTTAATGATAAATCCCCTGTAATGTTTGTACTGGCTACTGTATACAGGCCACCAGGGCACCATACAGATTTTATTAAAGAGTTTAGTGATTTTACATCTGATTTAGTTCTGGCTGCAGATAAAGTTTTAATAGTTGGTGATTTTAATATCCATGTTGATAATGAAAAAGATGCATTGGGATCAGCATTTATAGACATTCTGAACTCTATTGGGGTTAGACAACACATTGCAGGACCTACTCATTGTCGAAATCAAACTCTAGATTTAATACTGTCACATGGAATTGATGTTGATAGTGTTAAAATTATGCATCCAAGTGATGATATCTCAGATCATTATTTAGTTTTGTGCAAACTTCATATATCCAAAATTGTAAATTCTACTTCTTGTTACAAGTATGGTAGAACCATCACTTCTACCACAAAAGACTGCTTTTTAAGTTATCTTCCTGATTTATCCAAATTCCTTAGCATAATCCAAAACCTCAGAACAACTTGATGATGTAACAGAAACTATAGACTCTCTCTTTTCTAGCACTTTAAATACAGTTGCTCCTTTAGGCCTAAGGAAGGTTAAGGAAAACTGTTTGACGCCATGGTATAATGAGTATACTCGCACCCTAAAGAGAGCAGCCCGAAAAATGGAGCGCAGCTGGAGGAAAAAAAAACTAGAGGTATTTCGTATTGCTTGGCGGGAAAGTAACCTATCCTACAGAAAAGCATTAAAAACTGCTATATTCAATTACTTTTCTTCTCTTTTAGAAGAAAACAAACATAACCCCAGGTATTTATTCATTACAGTGGCTAAATTAACGAAAAATAAAGCCTCAACAAGTGTTGACATTTCCCAACACCACAGCAGAAATGACTTTATGAACTACTTTGATTCTAAAATCGACACTATTAGAGACAAAATTGCAACCATTCAGCCGTCAGCTACAGTATCGCATCAGACAGTGCACTATAGACCCCTTGAGGAACAGTTCCATTCATTCTCTACTATAGGAGAGGAATAATTGTAATTCCTCATTGTCATTAGGATATGCACCCAAAACTTTCAAACTGGCTGTTATTAAGCCTCTCATTAAAAAAAAACACAACTTGACCCCAAAGAACTGGTTAATTATAGACAAATCTTGAATCTCCCTTTTCTGTCAAGTTACTAGAAAAGGTGGTATCCTCACAATTATATTCCTTCTTAGAGACAAATGGTATATGTGAGGATTTCCAGTCAGGATTTAGAACATATCATAGTACTGAGACTGCTCTCCTTAGAGTTACAAATGATCTGCTTTTATCATCCGATCGTGGGTGTATCTCTCTATTAGTTTTATTGAATCTTAGTGCTGCGTTTGACACAATTGATCACAACATTCTTTTGCATAGACTTGAACACTTTGTTGGCATCAGTGGAAGTGCATTAGCATGGTTTAATCATACTTATATGACCGCCATCAGTTCGTAGCAGTGAATGAAGATGTATCATATCGATCACACGTGCAGTATGGAGTACCTCAAGGCTCAGTACTAGGGCCGCTACTCTACACGCTTTATATGTTACCCTTGGGAGATATCATCAGGAAACATGGTGTTAGCTTTCACTGTTATGCTGATGATACTCAGCTCTATATTTCTTCGTGGCCTGGTGAAACACACCAATTTGAAAAACTAATGGAATACATAGTCGATATAAAAAAAAACTGGATGATGAGTAATTTCTTACTGCTAAATTCTGAAAAAACAGAGGTGTTAATTATAGGACCTAAAAACTCTGCTTGTATTAACCTAGAATACTGTCTAAGACTTAATGGCTGCTCTGTCAATTCTACGTCATCAGTAAGGAACCTAGGTGTGCTATTTGATCGCAATATTTCCTTAGAAAGCAACGTTTCTAGCATTTGTAAAACTGCATTTTTCCATCTCAAAAATATATCTACGGCCTATGCTCTCAATGTCAAATGCAGAAATGCTAATACATGCATTTATGACCCCAACGTTGGATTATTGTAATGCTTTATTGGGTGGTTGTTCTGCACGCTTAGTAAACAAACTACAGCTAGTCCAAAATGCAGCAGCAAGAGTTCTTACTAGAACCAGGAAGTATGACCATATTAGCCCGGTCCTGTCAACACTGCACTGACTCCCTATCAAACATCATATACATTTTAAAATATTGCTTATTACTTATAAAGCCCTGAATGGTTTCGCACCTCAGTCTTTGAATGAGCTCCTTTTACATTATAATCCTCTACGTCCGCTACGTTCTCAAAACTCAGGCAAATTGATAATACCTAGAATATCAAAATCAACTGCGGGCGGCAGATCCTTTTCCTATTTGGTGCCTAACCTCTGGAATAACCTACCTAACATTTTTCAGGAGGCAGACACACTCTTGCAGTTTAAATCTAGATTAAAGACCCATCTCTTTAACCTGGCTTACACATAACATACTAATATGCTTTTAATATCCAAATCCGTTAACGGATTTTTAGGCTGCATTAATTAGGTAAACTGGAACCGGAAACACTTCCCATAACACCCTTTGTACTTGCTACATCATTAGAAGGATGGCATCTACGCTAATATTTGTCTGTTTCTCTCTTATTCCGAGGTCACCGTAGCCACCAGATCCAGATCAGACCGACCGTCTGCTAGCTGCCTCACGTCACAGAGGTCAGCTAATTCTCAGCACATACTGGGTAACTGCAGTCACCTGGATCCAGTACGTATCCAGACCAGATGGTGGATCAGCACTTAGAAAGGACCTCTACTGCCCTGAAAGACAGCGGAGACCAGGACAACTAGAGCTCCAGATATAGATCCCCTGTAAATACCTTATCCCAGAGGACCACCAGGACAAGACCACAGGAAACAGATTATTCTTCTGCACAATCTGACTTTGCTGCAGCCTGGAATTAAACTACTGGTTTCGTCTGGTCAGAGGAGAACTGGCCCCCCAACTGAGCCTGGTTTCTCCCAAGGTTTTCTTCTCCATTCTGTCACTGATGGAGTTTCGGTTCCTTGCCGCTGTCACCTCTGGCTTGCTTAGTTGGGGTCACTTAATCTACAGCGATATCGTTGACTTGATTGCAAATAAATGCACAGACACTGTTTAACTGAACAGAGATGACATCACTGAATTCAGTGATGAACTGCCTTTAACTATCATTTTGCATTATTGACACACTGTTTTCCTAATGAATGTTGTTCAGTTGCTTTGACGCAATGTATTTTGTATAAAGCGCTATATAAATAAAGGTGACTTGACTTGACTTGACTGATCTAAACCCAACTGAAAATCTCTGGAAAATCTTTGAAAACAAAGTTATGGTTGAGAAACCCACTACAGTTACTGAACTATGGAAGAAACTGGAAGAAAAGTGGACAGAGATCACACCAGCGCAGTGTGAGAAAATAGTGATGTCCAGCAGCCGCAGATGTGCTGAAGTCATTCCAAGCAAGGGCCTCTAGATTTCCTAATAATTTCTGACACTTGTAACCCTCCAAAATCTTAGATATAATCTTTTTTTTTTGTGCTACAGTGGTAACGGTTCTCTCAAAAATTTTGTTTTCACAAAATAAAGGTTTCTGTTGAAATGACATGGCTATTTTGTCTGACATGTACAGTGGAATACCTGCAGCTAATATTCTTTAAAATTTTGAGAAATGAAGATCAAGAATATTTTAGAGAAATTCAAGTATTTGTGGATTGTTCTAAAATGTTTATCTCTACTGTACATCTAAGGTTCCTCTAAAAGTGAATAAAACTATTTATAAAAACAAAAACAAAAAAAGCAGGATTTAACATATTATCTTTTAACAATTTTGCTTTGGCTTCCATACATTAACAATATAAAAGCCAATTATTTAACATATACATATACATATACTGTTCAAAAGTTTATGTAAAATAAATATATATAAAAAATATATATATTAAATATATATATTATATTAAAAATATATATATATTAAGGCTTAAGACAAACAGAAATGGCAACATTTTCACAGACAGACCAGTCTGTACTGTATATACAGCATGCATAAGAACGTCAAAACGTGGTTTACAAATGTAGAGTGTCAATCTTTAAACTCAACTACCCAAGACAAAATATAAATAGCACAACATAAGATAACCCAGGATTATAGTCATATTTGGGTTAAATATGACAATGGTTTATCAATTTCCAGTGTACAAAGCCCTATACAGTGCAGGCTGCATGTTATAAAGTGCTAGTTATAACTAAATTAAAACTGGTCTCTGTCTCTGTTCTTTACACAGTTTAAGAAGCTAAATAGAGTGAAATGAGTGTGTGTATCTGTGTCTGACCTTCACTGTGAGGCGCTTAATGATGATCACTGGATCTGTGCTGGTAGAGAGAGGATGTCCCCTGAACTGATACAGAATGAGGATGTTGGGAGAGTGTTTCTGCAGTAACTTTCCTGCAGAGAACTAACTTATCATTTACTCTGTGAAAATTGACCTACATAATTATTGTGTGATGATACCTAATATTTAGATTTAAGTTGAAACAACCATTTAGCAAGCAAAAGTGATTTGCCCGATCATTGTGCACCAGATACCAGCAGCGGATGGGATGGGTGGAGGGGCGGTAAGTCAGTCAACATACTGTAAAAAGAAACAATGAATTTACATTGAAGCATTGAATGTACACATATCCTGCCATTCATATAGGTTACAGTTAATTCAATATTTGGTTACTCTGATAATAATAATTTTAGCTATCAATATGTGTGTAGTACTTTCACAGTTATCGTCTAATCTGGAAGCAGTGCCACAAGCCTGCTGGAACGCCTCAATCTGCTCCTGCTCATCACGAAGGTCCCACAGCACATCACCAGAGTCTTCCTCTTCTCTCTCCTCCACCACTCCACTGTCTTCTAACTCCAATCCCAACAACTCGTGAAGAAAGAGAGAGAAAATCTTGTAGAAATGTCTCTTTCTGTTTAACATCATGCATCTCTTTACGATGTTCTGCTTTCAGAACCTGAAATAGGTAACCACATTCTGACAAAGCTCATATTTTTACACAAAAGCTCAGGTTACTTTTAGTGTTAGGAATGTTTTTTTTTGTTGTTGTTGTTGTTTCTGTTTTTTTACTCCAGTGGCTGGGTCAGTTTTACCAACAGTAGAATCAATAGTTACCCACTTCTGTATTTTTCTGCTCCAAACTGCACTATCAACAGTCATTTTCACTTGCCTGTCCACTGAGGCTGCTCCTACTTTATTTCCATGTAGACATAAAAACATATTTAATTTCACTGTTAATCTATTCCATATATTATTTTTGCTGTAATTATTTTCAAACATTAAGAAAATATGTTGGCTGACAATGATAAGCGACCCTGCTTGCATTGTTAGTTTAACCCAGCATGTGTGCTGCCCAGTATAAAGCTCTTGACAGCAGGGTTATTTTTAACCCAGTCATATCTCGGTTGCATGATCTAAGAACACTATGCACAAACTAAAAGCATGCTATTAACACTAACACCCACATGTGTGTCACAGTGTGCACCTGATGATTCTTTCAAGTTGATTGAAGATAAGAGCAGCGCCACCCTCTACAGACCCTGCATGATCCACTACCTGCAGAAAATAAGAAGCAACGAATTATTCATCAAAAATAAAGAGTCAATGTGACCTACACACTTCACAGTATCTTTTTTATGTTTAGAAATTCCTTTTTTGACATTTGTTTTTACTAATTTAGTTAAAAAAAATTATGGTTTCCTCAGTCTGAGTGGTTCAAAGCCTGGTAACTTTTTTAGATATTCAATAATAATTTAATTAAAAGAAATCTTTAAAATGACCGCATACAGTCAAGATGCGATGCTTTTTCTAAAAGTGTAAGAGGGTTAAATATTGCCACCACAAAATGGTGCAATCAAGTCAAAGTCTAATATATATGAAACCTCACAGTACTATATATGATTCTTAGAAGAAACATAAAAGAAGAATTACTAAAAGAAAGTATGGTAACACTTTAGTATAGGATCCAATTCACACTAAGTAGTTGCTTATTAGCATGTCTATTATTAACATATTGGCTGTTTATTAGTGCTTATATAATACATATAATGCATGACGTCCATAATCCTACCCAATCCCCTTAACTTAACAACTACCTTAAAAACTATTAATAAGCAGCAAATAAGGAGTTAATTGATGCAAAAGTCATAGTTAATGGTTAGTTAATAGTGAGAATTGGACCCTAAAATAAAATGAGACTGAAATTATTCTTTAGAGAAGCTTCAGAAAAACCTATGAAACCCTTTTTTAAGGAACTTCATAAAAACTTTTAGAAGTTTAAGTAGAATTTTTAAACCCATGTTAATCATTTGAAATTACTTTAAGTTCGGCACTCTTGTCAGCTTTGTTAACTCTCTCCAGCAAGTCTCTAGTGGATGTACTGAGGGTAGAAGCTTTTCTGTCACCAGTTCACAAATGGAGCAAGAGAGGCCGAGAGTCTGGGGTTTTCACAAACGCTACTTCCACATCTTCTACAACACAATTAAAACACATTCATGTGATTCATAGCAATGACAAGTAAGATACAAAGATAAAGTATCACCTGGACACTGAAGAATTGAGAAGCAGCATACACACAGAGCTCCTCCCGATCTCCTGCCTGCGTTCAGCAGCATAAAGAGTGGCTTTCTCCTCAGGAAATGACACATTCAGGTAGAAATGACCCAAATCCTCATAAAACCTCTGCAGCCCTTAAAGAAATAGTCTAAAAGAGAGAGACAAATGGATGAAAAGTGCTAAAATGTGAGAATGGATGCATTTAAGATGTGTTATCTAAGCATGTGTACCTGTATAAAGGTCTGCAGCTCCGCTCTGGTCTCCTGTGTGTATGTGAGGTAACAGCGGACTGTGTTACTCCACACAGCCATATAAATAAATAATTACTCCACAGAGAACAATTAAATAAATACTAAACAAATAACAGATGCATACATCAACCAAAAAACTAAAAGATGAACAACAATTTAAATAATAAATAGAACAACAAAAATGTAAGTAAACAAATTATCAAAAAGATATAAAGATACACAGACACTTTTAAAATGATATGCACCGAACTGGACCAGATTTAAAAATAGATAGTTCTTATATCTATCTAGCTGTCTTTAAAAGATTTACTTCCTCTTTCAAATAAAGTTGAGGCAATGTGAGAAATGTATCTGCCACATTCTTACTGATGATAGTGGTGCGTTGTCATCTGAATCCGAGTCTGCTGGATCATAAATCTGAATGCCTTGAGCCTGCAGCTGTTGAAGTTTTGACTTCAGATCTTGTTTTGCCCCACAGCAAATCCTGAATTTCCTTTTCTTTAGTCTCCCGGAATATCTGCCGGGTGATTTAGGACAGAAATACATGAGGTAAAGAATGCAGTGACAAGCAAACTGAAACTAGAACAGCTGGAGGCTAAAGAGATAAGACAGTCTAAAAACAAAAGGAGGCAGACAGGGGTCTTGGGAAGATTTAGGATTGTGCAAGGTAATGATTTTTAATAAGTCAGTTGTTAAAGTTACTGTGAGAGACAGAGATAAAATAGAGAATAAGTTTTTCACCTTAAACTGCTGTTTGGCCATGCCTCTGAATGCTTAAAGGTAGCAGCTCACTCCATGGCTTGATACTTTGCCTCCAGGGCACTTTCCTTCTCTCTAAGAATCTTCTGGTAAGTCTTCTGAAGAGCCTGACAACCAGAGAAACACAGAAGGTAGCTTGAGAGAAATGCTGGGAAAATGAACATTAATTTCAGAATTTCTTTGCTTTTTTGGTACATGGGTAAATTACTACTATTAATTCAAAAATTATTCAAAAAATTATTAAAATCCAGTTCATACAATGATTTGTATTGCTTGTTCTATGATAATACAAGTTTTTGATTCATTAATAGTGCCGTGGCAGTTTTCTGTTTCTATAAAGGTATGAGACAAAAGTCTTTTAAAGATTTATTTTCTTTCAAGAAAAGGTATGTATTCATACAGCCATTCAGTGTTGGCTGTAGATTGCAACAAAGAGAAAATACCCTTTAACTCAGTATGTATACCCTACTCAAATAAGGATGCGTCTATCTCAACCAATCATAATGCACACTCAAGATATGTGTCCATTAAAGTCATCCAACTATGTCTCCTAGATGTGTTTCTAAGTATTGAATGCAAATAATATTCTAAGAAGCTAGGTATAAAACAACATTTCTCATCTCATACTTGTCCTGCACACACACATTATATAGACTTCCTGTTATCTCTTAGCTCAAAACCTCAAGCATACTGCAGAAAACTGAAACACTCAGAGAAAGTCTTAAGACCACTATTTAATACAGTGAAGCAAATAATACCAATAATACTTATTATATTTTAAATAAAAATAAAATTTCCTCCACATCAAAAGATGACCCACATAATAAGATCAGATTTTCTTATTCTTTCTCAAACCTGCAGCCCTGCACTGTAACGACTGGGTGAAGGAGTGGCATTAAGCAAGTGCGAGGTTAATGAGATTTAATGAGAATAATGAGACAATACAAAACTGAGACACAAATAGCGCTAGGAGGAATGCACAGTCCAAAATGGTGGTGAGGAATGACGAATCCGGAAGGCGGAGGTGAGTTGGCAGCAGGAGAGGGTTACACAGGAACTGCGGGGAAGTGAGCCGAAGGTAAGTGGTGTTGCTTGATGGTGGTTACGTAGTTGACATCCAACGCAGAGACACACAAGAAAGCAAGGCATGGGTTACAAACATGAAACAACGCTCTCATGAACACAAAACGCTAAACAAGCCATTATATAGGGATGAGTAATGAGTGACAGCTGTTACTGATGACAATTGACGGAGACGCCCATAAACTAATCAGTGCTGACGCGTAACACACAGACTTCACGGCCTACCTGCTGATTGTAATCATCAATAAGGGAGTGATCCAGTATGTCCCTAGCAGGTACCCAACTCCTCTCCTCCGGACCGTAACCTTCCCAGTCCACTAGGTACTGGAATCCTCGTCCCCTCCGTCTCGAGTCCAGAATACGATTAACTGAATAGGTTGGTTCCCCATCTAAGAGACGCAGCGGGGGGAGGGGGGAGGGGGTGGGGGTGGGGGGATTAATACGTGAATAAAACATGGGTTTAATTTTGGACACATGGAAGGCAGGATGTATCCTCCTGTACGCCGGAGGTTGTTTGAGGCAGACTGTCACCGGACTAATGATCTTGGTGATAGTAAACGGGCCAATAAATCTGGGAGATAATTTGTTAGAAAGGAACGGAGAGGAATATTGTTCGTAGAAAGCCACACTTTTTGACCCATGACGTAAACGGGAGGCTTTGACCGGTGGCGATCAGCCTTGGCCTTAGTGCGCTCCCTCATCCGGAGCAGAGTCTCGTGGGCTCTGGTCCAGGTGCGGTGGCACCTCTGGACAAATGCGTGACTGGACTTCAGATTCCAGACTAGGAAAGGCTGGTTGCTGGTAACCTAAGCTGCACTGAAACGGAGAGAGGCCTGTGGCTGACACTGGTAACGAATTGTGAGCGTACTCCACCATAGAGAGTTGTTGGCTCCAGGAAGAAGGATTTTTGGAGACCAAACATCGCAACGTTCTCTCTAAATCTTGGTTGGCTCGCTCAGGCTGCCTGTTACTCTGGGGATGATAACCCAAAGACCGGCTAACCGTCGCTCCTAGCAACTTACAAAATTCTTTCCAAAATTTGGATATGAATTGGGATCCCCTGTCAGAAACCACGTCTACCGGGAGGCCATGTAACCGAAAGACGTGATCTAGGACAGTGACCGCTGTCTCCTTGGCTGTTGGTAATTTGGGCAAGGGAATGAAATGTGCCGCCTTTGAGAACCAGTCCACTATGGTCTAAACGACCGTCATGCCATTAGAGGGTGGGAGGGCGGTAACAAAATCTAGTGCGATATGTGACCAGGGTCTCGAAGGGACAGACAGCGGTTGAAGAAGCCCATCAGGAGGCTGGTTAGACGACTTGCCACTGGCACAAACTAGGCAAGCCAAAACAAAATCCTGGACGTCACGAGCCATAAGTGGCCACCTGAATCGTTGTTTAACTAAACCCCTTGGTTCGGCTTATACCTGGATGACAAGCAACGTTAGAGCAGTGACATCACTGAATAACTTCGGACCGTAACTCTCCCGGCACAAATAAAAGATTTTTTTTATTTTACCGTGCGGAGGCGTTACCCCTTCTAAGGCTGTCTTGACCTTCAATTCGACCTCCCATACGAGTGCTGAGGCGACTATTTTCTCAGGTAAAATACACTCGGGAGTCACCGGGCTGGCGGAGGGATCAAAAAGACAGGACAAAGAATCGGGTTTGACTTTTTTGGAACCCGGGCAGTACGACAGAGTAAAATCAAAATGACCGAAAAAAAGTGCCCAGGATACATACGTATTCCCTCAGACGAGACGATATACCCTAGGAAGGGAGCAGACTGTGAATGGAATACGCATTTCTACGCCTTGACAAAAAGCCCATTCTCGATTAACCCCTGGAGCACTCGTCTGACGTTTTGAACATGTTCCTGGAGAGGTGAAGAAAAAATCAGTATGTCATCCAGGTAAACATATATAGACTTGGAAAACGAGTGCTTGGAAAACCCCTGGTGAACCCCTGGCATCACCAAATATTCAAAGTGCCCTCTAGGGGTGTTAAAGGTGGTATTCCATTCATCCCCCTTCCTGATGCGGACCAAATGATAAGCATTATGTAAATCCAATTTTGTGAATATGGATGTTCCCTGTAACCTCTCGAAGGCTGAAGACATCAACGGTAATGGATAGGTGTTCTTTACTGTGATGTTGTTCAGCTCTCGATAGTCAATACAAGGTCACAGAGAACCATCCTTCTTACCCACAAAAAAGAATCCCGCCCCCACTGGAGAAGAGGAAAGGTGGATGAACCTCGATGCCACGGAATCAGAAATGTATTTCTCCATGGCCTCCCTCTCCGGAATAGAAATAGAGTAAAGTTTGCCTTTAGACGGAGACTTACCTGGCACTAATTCTATCGCACAGTCGTAGGGACGATGCGGAGGAAGAGAAGCAGCACAGGACTTACTGAACACCTCCTTCAGGTCCAAGTACTCTGCGGGCACGTTTGATAACACCATGTTCTCTTTCTGAAAGACAGAAACAGGCACAACAGGACAAGCAGAAACCAGACAAGACTCAGGACAAACTTTCACTCCACAATGTGACAGTGTTGGAACCCCAATCCACTCGTGGATTATGTTTGATTAACCAGGGGTGACCTAAAACAATGGGAGCTACAGGGGAGTCCATGAGGTAAAAGGATATGGTTTCACTGTGGTTGCCTGAGGTGAGCAGAGTGATGGGTTCAGTGTAGTGGGTGACGTGTGGCAGTTCCTGGCCATTGAGTGCGGTGACATGGATGGGATGAGACACAGGAAAGACAGGAATGTTCAAGTTACATGCAAGGAGAGAGTCAATGAAATTACCTTCGGCCCCAGAGTCCAGAAGGGCATGACAGTCGTGAGTGTGATTCTCCCACTGCAGTTTCACCGGAAAGAGTGTCGATGGTGTGGTTGAGGAATTCCCTGCGGAGATCCAACCCGATAGTAGCCTCAAACTTACTAGCGGGCTGGCTCTTTTATCGGGCATGAATGGATGGAATGCTCCGAGCCACTGCAATATAAACACAGTCCTTGGTACCTCCGCGGCTCTCTCTCCCCGGGAAAGCCGAGCTCTACCCACCTGCATGGGTTCGAGATCGTCGACGGGACCGACCATGTTCTCTCGACTCGAGTGGCCCCTTTCCGGAGAGACGTAGTGGCGTGTAGGACTTACTTGTCTACCCAGGCGGTTAATCTGAGCATCTACCCGAAGGGCCAGGTCGATTAGGCCATTGAGCGTTGGGGGCAGCTCGAGGAGGTAGATCTCCTTCTGAACACGGTCGGCCAGCCCATGCAGGAATCGATCCCACTGCACCGCCTCGTTCCACTGGCACGCGGACGCCAGGGTGCGGAACTGAATGGAATAGTCCGCCACTGATGATCTTCCTTGTTTCAGGTCCAAGAGCTGGTGAGTGGCACTGGATTAACTCTCTGGCGCCGGAAGTCGCAGCTCTGCCCGGAAGTGGTCCTGGGAGGTGGGCACAGTGAGAGGTGAGTTGATGAATTTGCTGGGTGAGTTTGAACACCTGTGTCACCAGTGCTTGGATCGCACATCCCGTGTTCACGATGCTATCCTGCTGCTGATCCATGCGGTTCACGTTGTGGTGAATGAATTCTGACAATGAAGTGGTGCTCGCTGATTCCATGGTGGGTGAGAGCATTCTGTAATGACTGGGTGAAGGAGTGGCAGGAAGCAAGTGCGAGGTTAATGAGATTTAATGAGAATAATGAGACAATACAAAACTGAGACACAAATAACGCTGGGAGGAATACACAGTCCAAGATGGTGGTGAGGAATGACGAATCTGGAAGGTGGAGGTGAGTTGGCAGCAGGAGAGGGTGACACAGGAAGTGGTGTTGCTTGATGGTGGTTGCGTAGAGTGGACGGGTTTCCGGGGAAGACACGGACATCCAAGGCAGAGACACAAAAGAAAGCAAGGCATGGGTTACAAACATGAAACAATGCTCTCATGAACACAAGATGCTAGACAAGCCATTATATAGGGATGAGTAATGAGTGACAGCTGTTGCAGATCACAATTAATGGAGACACCCACAAACTAATCAGTGCTGACGCGTAACACACAGACTTCACCCACAAAGTGCAAAACCCAGAGATCACGGTTTACCAACCGTGACATGCACACAGTCTCTTGTTCTCCTCATTTTCTGTATCTTTTCTCAAAGACTGACTTTTTAAAAATGTGTTAATCAAGTTTATGTACTACATTATACATTGCATCGTCTTTGTACCTGTAATTTCTGTCTCACAACATAAATTATAAGATTTATGAGAACAAAACATTTATGAGAAGTTATGACGAAGTATGTTCTGAATCTTAAGACCCCAAAATATTATTTTTTAAGAAACGTGTTCAAACATGGCTGGCGTATCATTCAAAATGTATCAAGTCATACTGATCCACACATTTTAAAAGAATTATAATGCTGTATATAAGGCTGTTTTTGTAACTTGGGAAATATGGTTTTCAAAAGACAAGTTGCTGTCTAATATAACACTCAGATTTTTGACTGTAGAGGAAGTAACAGTACACCCGTCTAGTTGCAAACTGTAGTCTACTGGATTCTGTGTACTGTTTTTTGGTACATTAAGTATTATCTCTGTCTTATCTGAATTGGAGAAAATTATTGGTCATCCAATCTTTTACATTTTTGATACAATATGCTAGCTTAGATAATTTAGAAGTTTCATCTGGTCTCGTTGAGATATATAGTTGAGTATCATCAGCATACTGTAACAGTGGAAACTAATCCCAAATTTTCTAATAATATTACCAAGGGGCAACATGTATACTGAAAATAGAAGAGGACCTAGGATGGATCCTTGTGGCACTCCATATTTTACTGGTGATAAATGAGATGACTCCCAATTTAAATAAACAAAATGGTAGCGATCAGATAGATAGGATCCCAACCATTTTAGAGCCTGCCCTTGAATAGCTGTATAGTTTTGTAATCGATTTATGATTATGTCATGATCTATGGGCAGAAGCAGATAATTAAAGTTCCGAATGAACCACCTGTAAAAATTGGCAAACCCCAGAAAGCGCTGGACCGCTCTACGACTATCTGGGGTGGGCCAATCAGCAACTGCCTTTACCTTGGCGAGATCCATTCGGATACCTTCAGGCGAGAGAATAAAACCCAGGAACTGAACCGACTGTGCGTGAAACTCACACTTCTCCAACTTAAAGAATAAACAATTCTCCAGCCGCTGGAGCACTCGCCTGATGTGCTGGATATGATCGCGCTCATTCTGGGAAAAGATCAGGATGTCGTCAATATAAACAAAAATAAACTGATCGACCATGTCTCGGAGCATGTCATTGACGAGTTGGAAAGCCCAAACGGCATAACTAAATATTCAAAATGCCCTGTATGGGTGTTAAAGGTGGTCTTCCATTCGTCCCCTTCCCTAATCTGAACCAAGTGATAAGCACTGCGAAGGTCCAACTTGGTAAAGATGGTTGCCCCCTGATGGACCTCGAAGGCCGATGATATCAACGGCGAAGGATAACGATTCTTTACCGTGATGTCATTCAACCCCCGATAGTCAATACAGGGTCGCAACGATACATCCTTCTTCTCCACGAAGAAGAACCCCACCCCGGCTGGAGAGGACAAGGGACGGATAATGCCTGCTACCAGAGAATCATGTATATACCTCTCCATGGCCTCCCGCTCCAGATCTGACAGAGAGTAAGGCGCCCCTTAGGCGGAGAAGTCCCAGGCAGCAGGTTGTAAGTTCTCAAATCATGGTAAGCCTCTGGTACATCCACCAGGTTAACCAGCTCCTCCTGCAACACAGAATGAGACAAAACTGGGGGAAAAGCAGCACCCAAACACTGAGCTAAACAGAGAGGGCTCCAAGCCAAAATAGAACCACCGGCCCAATCAATATGAGGGTTATGTTTAACCAACCAGGTGTGACCCAGGACCACTGGAGCGGTGGGCGAGTGAATGAGGTGAAATCTAATCTCCTCAGCATGATTACCAGACAAAGTTAATGTTACAAACTGGGTGGTGTGAGTGATATTAGTGAGATGGGTGCCACAAAGGGTCCTGTCAGAAATCGGTTCGGCCAGTGCAACAGCCGAAATCCCCAGATGAGTTGCCAATCTGGAATCCATGAAGTCGCCCTCCGCTCCAGAGTCAATCAATGCCGAAACCTGGAAAATAGTTCCCCCAAACTGTACTGAAGCTTGAAACTCTGAACGGCCACCAGGTGGCAGTCGAGTTGTAGTGACGCTCACCATGCGCTCTCCCATGCGTGAAAAGCATCACCCTGCCAAAGGGCACGCCGCTACCACGTGACCCGCCTCACCGCAGTACAGACACAGCTGCTTATCCAAGCGACGGAGTCACTCTCCTATTGTCAGCTGTGCTCTCCCAATCTGCATAGGCTCCTCCTCTTTTCATCCTAAAAGTGATCTGATAGCTAGCCAGCTGCTCCTGCAGTCTGGGCTCCATCTCCTTGAAAGCTTCTCTCAGTTCAGTCTCGGCTCCCCGGAAGTTAGTTCCCTGATCTGATCTGATCTCAGATAGGGTTCCTCTACATGCTATGAAGCACCTTAATGCCAGTAAGAATGCATCAGTGTTGATGCTGCTGAGCAGGTCAAGGTCATCTGAATCTGGTCTTCAAGTACTTGAAGATGACGCCCCATCGCTTCTCCATCCGATGGCCAATCTTAAACATGAGGGGCCCGAAGCAGTCGACTCCAGTAGAGAAGAAGGGGGGTTGGTCAGCCATAATAGGTAGAGTCAGCTTAGCTCTCTACTTCTGACACTCTACGCACTTTCTCTGGTGTCGTTTGATGGCTTGCCTGGCCCTTAGGATCCAGAAATGGCTACATAGCTCTGTGAAGACCCTATCAGGTCCTGGATGGAGTAGACGCTCATCAAAGTGCTTAACGATGAGTTTAGTCAACTGATGATGGGGATATAGAACCACTGGGTGTATCTCAGTTTTGCTGAAGCCATCCAATCGCCGTAACCTACCTCCCAAACAAATTAGATCTCAGGGTCAAACTCGGGTGCAAGCTTGTTCAGACGGCTGGCTGCGGCAGGCACCTGGTTCCCTGACTTTAAAGCCTTGAATTCCTCTGGGAAGGATTCCTCCTGACATTGACTCAAGATGAGGGCTTCTGCATGCCTGTATTCTAAGGATGCTTTACTAGTATCTTGGGCAGCCGCCCCATTGAGGGACTGGTAGGACACGTTGACTAAGGCACTCCAAGAGGTATACTGAGATGCATCAAGCATGTCTGGATTTCAATCGTCTGTGACTAATCCACAGAATACGGTTGTCCTTGTTTCTGATGTATCCTCTCTGGCATCTACAAGGGGCTTGACTGGCCAAGGGTCTGGCGGTTCACAGAGGAATTCTGGGCCTCGACTCCTCATGTCAGAGTTCGCCAGCTCCATGAGCGTCCTCCCTCTGGTAATATCATCCGCTGGGTTATTTGAGGAGTCAAGGACTACAACACCTTGTATCTACAGGACTCAGACTGGATCCAGGTGTGCACTGTAGTTGAGTCAGTCCATAGTGTTACTGTATATATGGCAATGGTTAGCTCCTGTCTGAGAAACTGTGCAAGCTGAGCGCTAGTCAATGCTGCACACAGCTCGAGACGTGACATCGACAGCTGATGCTTGGGGGCTACCCTAGAGTGAGCCATGACAAAGGTGGTGTGGATCTTACCATACTGCTCTGCACGGAGATAAGCTACCAACCCATAAGCAACCTCAGATGCATCGCCAAACACATGAAGGCTTAATCTTGATTTCTCCACATTAAAGTCGGCAGGAAGATGGCACCTTGGAAGCTTGAGCTTACAGAGATCAGGCAGCTCCTTCTCCCATATGTTCCACTTCTCCAGCAGGTCTGAAGGAAGATTTGGGTCTTCCCAATTCCTCGGTTTGGTCCAGAGTCTCTGAACGAGAACCTTAGATCGGGTGGTGAAGGGAATGGAGAATCCTAGAGGGTCATATTGCATTGCCAAGACCTTATTAATATACCTCATGGTTAGATGATCCTCTGCTAGTGTACGATGCCTGTAACCCAGGCTGTTTTCTAGGCAGTGCCACATTAAGCCAAGAGCCGGCTCCAATGGGTCTGAATGATTTTGCCCTAACCACAATTCGATGCTCTCTGAACGAGCCTAGATTGGGAGGTGCTGGACAACAGAAGGGATATTAGTGGCCCACTGTCTGATTTCAAAGCCCCCAGAGGCTAAGAGAGGGCTCATCTTGTCAATTAGTCACTTGGCTTCCTCAGCAGTGGGAAGGCTCTGTAGGCAGTTGTCCACGTAGAAGCTCCACTCTATGGACTGTATCACTTCCTCATTCCCGAACTGGTGGCAGCGAATGTGCATCTGTAGCGCAAAGGTGGGTCATCAGGGGCTGGTCCCAATCTGATGGGCTCCTTTGGGGTAATCAGTGCAGGATAATCAGTGATAGTGATAGTGAAGTGACATTCAGCCAAGTATGGTGACCCATACTCAGAATTTGTGCTCTGCATTTAACCCATCCGAAATGCACACACACAGAGCAGTGAACACACACACACACATTGTGAGCACACACCCGGAGCAGTGGGCAGCCATTTATGCTGCGGCGCCCGGGGAGCAGTTGGGGGTTCGATGCCTTGCTCAAGGGCACCTAAGTCGTGGTATTGAAGGTGGAGAGAGAACTGTACATGCACTCTCCCCACCCACAATTCCGTCCGGCCCGAGACTAGAACCCACAACCCTTCGATTTGGAGTCCAACCCTCTAACCATTAGGCCACGACTTCCCCAGCCGAAGGGCTGAATCAGACCCAATTAAAATTAAGGTTGAGATGGTGATAACATCGCTGGAGCCTCTTGATGGGGTAGGTTTGCTCTGTAAGAGTGAGGAGAGGCGCGGTGAAGATACCTGTAAGGCTGTGCTTCACTTGACTGTGGGAAAGCAGCAAGTCAATTGAGTGCCCCTTCAATTCTGTGATGTCATGTCGGATGGTGCGAAGGGCCATAATCTCTTCTCTTCCCTCAATACCAAGCTGCTGGACTGCTGCAGGAAGGATGATACTCCGCTGAGCCCCATCGTCCAAGATAGCGTAAGTTGAAATAGACCTCTTGCCTCTCCACAAAAGAACTGGAACTACTTTCAAGTATACACGCCCCGTCAAACTAAGATAAGTAGTAAGCAGCACACTGTTAGGACCATCCTGGGCAATGGAATGCAGCACTCTGAGATGTATATTACCACAGTCCCTGCAGGGCTTCTTCAAAGTACATTCTTCCCATTTATGACTTGTGCGCCCACATTTCCAGCATCTTTTCCCATCCTTTATCCACTTCAGAATCTGATCAGGTGAGCACTCAGTGATTTTGCTACACTGTGACAGGCAATGTTCCTGACTCTTACAGAAAAGACACAAATGCTTCAGTCTCCTGGCCGATGACTGAGCATTGGCAGCATTGGTATGGACAGACTCCCCATGCTAGCTCCCATGGGCTGTTCACTGCCATGATAGACTGCAGTGGATCGAGTCTAGGGCTTGGGTACAGTCTGGCGGTCCTTACGCGAGACCTGTACTCTCTCTGTCTGGTAGCGCTGCACCATCTTGGTAGATAAATGCTGCGCTTCCGCCTTGACCTTCAACCAGTCAGCAAGGTCATGCAGGTTATATGGATTGAGGCTGTCGGTGTGCAATCGGCCTCGCAACTGTAAATGCTCTATAAAGCGGTCTCTGTAGTGTTTGGTCAACTTACTAAGTAATCTATCGACATGCCCCGTACAAGAGAGCTCTCGCCCCTTGTGGCCCCTCGAGTGACACCCTGGATTGCTCTGTGGGGAAACAGGAAGGCTGGAGAGTGAAAGTCAGTGAGCACTGAGACAGAAATGACCGACATGAGTTGAGCTCACCCGGGTATGAAGCGGGTGGATTAAGTCACGGTTCCGCGTGGCGAGGAGCAGGTGGGACAGACGGGGCAGCCGAAGGGCTGGCCTGCAGCTGATCAAGCCATTCTGCTAGCTGGTTGAGTTGGAGAGAGATCTCCAATTAGGCATGATGAGAAGCTGCGATTTCCTCCTGCTGTCGACCCAGAAGAGAGCCCTGCTGCAGAAGAGCTCGGCCTCTGCTGAATCCATTTATGGTGAATAGATTCTGTCAGGGTGCGTGCTAGACAGAGGACTCAGAAGCAGAGTAGAGATAAGGAGAATCTTTATTCTCGCCACAAAACACAAAATAACATGAACAATAATAAAATGCTCTGGGGAACGAGCGACAGGTGGGGAAGAATCAGCTCATGATCTGTACAACCCCGCCACGATCAGTGCTGATTGCCCAGACCATGAGCTACTGAACAAACAGGACAACACAGACCACAAGGGAAGCTGAGATGGCACCCTGCACCGTGACACTAACTTTGTTCGGGAGGCAGACACACTCTTGCAGTTTAAATCTAGATTAAAGACCCATCTCTTTAACCTGGCTTACACATAATATGCTTTTAATATCCAAATCCGTTAAAGGATTTTTAGGCTGAATTAGTTCCCTGAAACTCTTCCCATAACACCCGATGTACTTGCTACATCATTAAAAGAATGGCATCTACACTGATATTAGTCTGTTTCTCTTTTATTCCGACGTCACCGTAGCCACCAGATCAGAGGGGCACATCAGTCACCCGGATCCAGTATGTATCCAGACCAGATTGTGGATCAGCACCTAGAAAGGACCTCTACAGCCCTGAAAGACAGTGGAGACCAGGACAACTAGAGCCCCAGATACAGATCCCCTGTAAAGACCTGACCACCAGGACAAGACCACAGGAAACAGATGATTCTTCTGGACAATCTGATCTTGCTGCAGTCTGGAATTGAACTGCTGGTTTCATCTGGTCAGAGGAGAACTGGCCCCCCAACTGAGCCTTGTTTCTCCCAAGGTTTTTTTTCTCCATTCTGTCACCGATAGAGTTTTGGTTCCTTGCCGCTGTCGCCTCTGGCTTGCTTAGTTGGGCTCACTTCATCTACAGTGATATCGTTGACTTGATTCCAAATAAATGCACAGACACTATTTAAACTGAACAGAGATGACATCACTGAATTCAATGAAGAACTGCTTTAACTGTCATTTTGCATTATTGACAGACTGTTTTCCTAATGAATGTTTTCAGTTGCTTTTACGCAATGTATTTTGTTTAAAGCGCTATGTAAATAAAGGTGACTTGACTTGACTTGACTCTGATGATCACAGCATCACATTCCGTCTTGCGGAGGGGAGCAAAGGGGTTCTGGGTGGAGATCTCAAAGACCGGAGGGGGAGAAGTCATCGCCTGGGGCCTGGCTTGCGTCCTCCGATTTGGATCCACCCAGGATCCGTGGGGTCCTGGCGCCAGAGTAAAGGACTTCTGCGAAGTTCGCATCCTGGGTGCACTGGGCATGTGCAGAGAAACACACGGAGTAGAAATTGTGGGACTGTTAGAAGCGCACTGTATACTAACCCTGGACTTGTGAGCATCACCTCGGGAGGTTTCCAGCGCGGCTTTCCACTCTCTATGCTGGGCCTGCCTCACCTCCAGGTTGCAACCAGCTTCTCCATTGCCTCCGGCGTGTTATCACCTGCACTCAAAGGTAGACATACATCCGCCTATTAAGCAAGTAACAGTGATTAAAGCAATGATAATGTGTGTGAATAGAATATTAGCAATACAAGCGGGATTTGCGGGCAACCACGCTGGCGATGCTAATGGACTATAAGCTAAATAGCGGACTTTGGAAATCAAAATAAAACTAGTGATAACAAGGCATTCTGATTGTTTTTGTTGTAGAATATGATAGAGGGTATATTCACACGTTCTAGAAATGAAAATTATGGTTTATAAAATTTTATGTTTATAAGATTTTTAAGATAAAAAAATAGTCAATAAAAAATAATGCGACGGAGCTAAAACGCAATACACTCAGTAGCACAGTGCTGTTCAAAGCACACTTGCCTTGTACAAATAGCCACACTTGCGGGCCACCTGTCCCGATCTTAAATTGGTCATATGATGTTGCTAAAGAGAACATTATCTTGTGTATTTGATGTAATGAAATGTGTTAATTCGGTTTAATGTTCAAAAAACACATTATTTTCCACATACTGTAAAAAAATTTATCTTCTATGCCCTATGAAACACAAAGCTATTTGGTCTGAAAAGCAAGGTGTGCTCTGATTGGCCAATTATCTAGTGCGTTGTGATTGGACAAATGCCTCAAGAGTGTGACAGAAATGTTATTCCTCTCACCATACTGCGATGGCATCTCCCCGCATGACAAAACAAAACCCATTACAAACTAAGAATTTGTTGCATCCAGTGGGGAAATAATTACTGATTATAATGACTTATAAAGTATTTTTATGCGTTGCATTGCTTCACGCTGCATAAACATGTACACTGCTTAAAATTCATGTTTGAATCATCTGTGTTAAACTCTTTAAATATAAAAAACGTACTTACAGTCTGCGAGTCAGAACAGCTGGCAGATCAGGAAACAATCCTCCATAAAATGCATTGCAATCATCTGAATATTTAGGCTGAGCTGTTCTGGAACAGTGTTTGTAAATACAACATTTTTTTTATTTTTTTTTTGGTAGGCCAAATAAAGTAGTTTTTCTTTCACAGCGAAACACAGTGCCACACACGGTGGGCTAGAGTGAGTGGAAGCCGGCTTGAGAACGGTGCAGCTTGTGGATTCGTCAAAGGAGCTTGCGGCAGCCACATGTGATGACCCCGGGCTGGACTCCATTTAGTCCATGCTGAAGTCTGATCCAGCAGTTCACAGTGCAAAGTTGATGTAATTCCTCAGCGACCAGCACGGATGATGCATATAAATAGTGTTGTGTATTCCACAGTTATTATCAAGTGTTCATTTGATGTCTGGGGAGAGAAACAGACCAGATGGCAACAGCTCAAAGAGGAAGTGTGCTGGATGTGGGTCCAGAGTGATTTTGCCAGGCCTTTTACTCACTCTGGATAACTACAGTTCTTGAATAGAAGGGAGGGTTGTACCAATGGTTTGCTCAGCAGTCAGGACTACCCTCTGTAGTATTCTGAGTTTTCTTCTCCTGAAGTCCACTATCATCTCCACTGTTTTAAGTGTGTTGAGCTCCAGGTTGTTGATACTGCACCAGACAGCCAGCTCTTTAACCTCCTGTCTGTAAGCAGACTCGTCACCATCCTGAATGAGGCTGATGAGTGTGGTGTAATCAGCAGAGTTCAGGAGCTTGACAAAGGGATCATTAGATGTGCAGTCATTGGTGAACAGGGAGAAGAGAAGTGGGGAGAGAACGCAGCGATGAGGAGCTCCAGTGCTGGTTATACTGTATGGGTGCTGGATGTGTATTATTCCAGCCTCACTAGCTGCTGCCTGTCTGTCAGGAAGCTGTTGATCCACTGACAGATGGAGGTGGGTAGGAGAGGGTTTTGGATAGTAATGTTAAAGGCTGCGCTGAAGTCCACAAACAGGATCCTGACATAAGTCCCTGGTCTGTGTAGGTGTTGCAGAACATAATGCAGTCCAATGTTTACTGCATCGTCCAAAGACCTGTTTGCTCTGTAGGCAAACTTAAGAGGGTCCAGTAATGTCCTTCAGGTGGGCTAGCACCAGTTTTTCAAATGACTTCATGACTGTTGATGGTGGAGCGTTTGAAGCATGAAGGGACTTTGCACAGCTCCAGTGGTCTGTTGAAGATCTGTGTTGAAGATTGGGGCCAGCTGGTCAGCACAGAATTTGAGACAGACTGATGTAACACAATCTGGCACTTTTTTCCTTTTCTGCTTCTGGAAAACCTGGCGCACCTCCCCTTCGCTGATATGAATTGCAGGTGTGGAGAGAGGGGGTTACAGGAGATGTGAATGGTGTGAGGGGTTGTTTGGAGAGGTGTTCAGGGCTGGTTGGAAGAGGTGTGAATGGTGTGAATGGTTGTGTGGAAAGGTGTTCGTCGCGGTCTTGGTGAGCTTGAATGAGCAGCTTTAGGAGTGCGTGGTTAAATCTGAACTTTTATAAAGAATATCTCTTTGGATTTGAGACTTCAGTCTTTGCAACTTTACAAATCTTCTTTATGCACCAAGAGCTTGTAACACTCTAAAGAGAAAGGACATTTTTTAATTGCATCATATGACACCTTTAAAAATGCTCCAGAGCAGTATTCAAGGCTTTAGTGTACCCCATCATGCATCATGTTCTGGAAATAAATCATGAGACTTTTTGCCAATATTTTGAGAGGTCACATAAACCTTTCCAATATGTGAGTTAAATATTAACAATAATAAGATACATAATAATTTGGTAGTAAAACAAAGTGCTACACACAGGGCCGGCTCTAGGTTTATTTGGTGCCCAAGGCGAGAGAGAGATTTGCTATTAGGGTGTAAAAAGTTGTGGGTCATCCTCGTCTATATCTCCTCCAGGTAGGCTCTGAGCTTGATGATATAGTCTACATAAGTTACCTCTGCTTTGGGCCCGTTTTTCTTCCTCCTTCCTTCTGTTTCGGAAAGCCAATCCCGATGGCTTGGGTGTTCTTTTCCTCATAAAAGATTATATATATATATATATATATATATAAAATATAAGCTGACAGCTGAGTTTGACAGCTGCCTGTCAGAGTGTCGTTTTTTAGGATTGTAAATCTAGTAAAAGAAATGGACAAATACAGTTTGTTGTATAGTAGAAAACTACTCCGGTGAGCCAGCTTTTTGCAGAACTTTTCTGAATAAATGTTCTATGTACTTCGCCTTGCAGCCCCGCACCTTCGCCACCGAGGAATCTAAGGTGGCATTTACGCTCATTCTACTGTCGGGCAAGGCTGCCCTATGGGGGATGGCGGTGTGGGAGAATCAACATCCGTGTTGCGCCTCGTTCCACACCCTCTCGGAGGAGATGAGGAGGGTATTCGATCGAGCCGTGGCCGGCAGGGAGGCCGCTCACCAGCTCTCAGATCTTCATCAGGGAACAGCTTCGGTCACCGATTACTCCATTCAGTTACGCACCCTGGTGCCTGGTGACTTGGCTCTACGAGTTGATGCATGGATTAATCACCTGAGTCATCAGACCAGTCCTACGCGCCATACCATCTCTCCGGTGAGGGAGCGCTCGAGTCAAGAGAACGCGGTCAGTCCCGTCGATGACCACGAACCCATGCAGGTGGGTAGAGCTCAGCTGTCCCGGAGGGAGAGAGAATGGCGGAGGTCCCAGGGACTATGTCTAAACTGTGGAGGCTCAGGACACACCATCTTCTCTTGCCCGGTAAAAGAGCCAGCCCAGTAGTAAACTTGAGGCTACTATCGGGTGGGATCTCCGCTGGGAAGTCCTCAATTACATCATCGACTCTCCTTTCGGTGAAACTGCATTGGGAGAATCACTCCCACGACTGTCATGCCCCTTCTGGACTCCGGAGCCGAAGGTAATTTCATCGATTCACTCCTTGCACATCACCTGAACATTCCTGTCCTACCTGTGTCTCTTCCCATGCATGTCACCGCACTCAACGGCCAGGAACAACTGAACAACATTACGATAAAGAGCTGAACAACATTACGATAAAGAACACTTATCCATTACCACTCATGTCTTCAGCTTTCGAGAGGTTACAGGGAGCATCTGTATTCACAAAATTGGATTTACATAATGCTTATAATTTGGTACGCATCAGGAAGGGGGATGAATGGAAAACCACCTTTAATACCCCCAGAGGGCACTTTGGATACTTGGTGATGCCATTCGGGGTCTCCAACTCGCCAGGGGTTTTCCAAGCACTTGTGAATGACGTGTTGACAGATATGGTAGATCAGTTTATATATGTTTACCTGGATGACATACTGACTTTTTCTTCATCTCTCCAGGAACACGTTCAACACGTCATACGAGTGCTCCAGAGGTTACTTGAGAATGGGCTTTTTGTCAAGGCGGAGAAATGCATATTCCATGCACAGTCTGTTCCCTTCCTAGGGTATATCGAGGGAATACATATGGACCCTGACAAGGTTAAGGCTGTGATAGATTGGCCATCTCCGGATTCCCGTAAGGCCCTACAGCGGTTTCTGGGGTTCGCCAATTTCTATCGGCGTTTCATTCGCAATTTCAGCCAACTAGCCTCACCTTTCACAACTTTGACCTCTCCCACTACTCCGTTCAGGTGGTCGGACGCAGCTGAGACTGCGTTCACTAACCTCAAATGCCGCTTCGTTTTGGCTCCCATCCTTGTGGCACCTGATCCCACACGGCAGTTCGTGGTGGAGGTCGACCATCAGAGTTGGGGGTAGGAGCAGTGTTGTCCCAACGTGCTGTTTCGGATGATAAGGTACATCCTTGCGCGTTCTTTTCCCATCAAATATCTCCTACTGAACGCAATTATGACATTGTTAACAGAGAGTTGTTGGCCGTCAAATTAGCGTTAGAGGAGTGGCTTCACTGGCTGGAAGGTTCAGGGGTACCTTTCATTGTTTGGACCAATCATAAGAATTTGGAGTATATTAGAACTGCCAAAAGACTCAATTCCAGTCAGGCTCGGTGGGCACTTTTTTCGGTCGCTTTAATTTTACTTTATCGTACCGCCTGGGTTCCAAAAATGTCAAACCCGATTCTTTGTCTTTTTGATCCCTCCGGGCGGTGCGCCCGGTGACTCCCGAGTGTATATTGTTCAGCCCTTGATAGAGAGAGCCGTAAAGAACCCTGCCCTCAAAAAGAACTCTGCCCCAGCAGAAGAAGCGTAGCGGAGGATCCCAGCTGCCAGAGAATCAGACATATATTTCTCCTTGGCCTCGATTTCAGGAGCTGAAAGATAGTACAATTTGGCCTTAGTCTGAGACATACCTGGAAATAAATATATGGCACAGTCATAGAGATAATGTGGAGGAAGAGAAGTAACTTGATGAGATCAGTGTTGTGCGTGACACTGGGTAAGTTCTGTCCATTTAAAGCATTAAAATCTCCATCTATCCTTTAAATGACAGATAGGCAGTTGAAGGTGTTTAGCCAATTTAACATCCAGAAGATTACCTTCCACTCTGGAATCCACCAAAACCTGACAGGAGTAGACACTGGATGTTCATTACAGTGTGACTAGGAGGAAAGTTAAAGTTGAGGATTTTTCCATAGACAGTGCATCCAAAAGTAACCTCAGTTCTACTGCTGGACCTTTTACTGGGCAATTGGATGTGACATGATCCACCGTTCCAAATAACAGACACAGTCCCTTCACTCTCTGACAAACCTCCTCCCGGGACAGCCAGGCTCTGCCCACCTGCATGGGTTTGGGATCGAAGGCAGGGCTGATCATATTGACACAGGTGGCTGAGCACTCGGGCATTTCAGAGACTAGAGTTTGCATGGTTTGCTGGTCCCGACATTGCAGATGGGTGTCAACTCAGTCAATGAGTCTATCAAGATTGGTGGGTAGTTTCAGCGTGAAGATCCCCTTCTGAATACGTTCAGCAGGCCTATGAAAGTAAAAGTGACGTGACATACCATGCTCTGCATTTAACCTATCCAAAGTGCACACACACAGCAGTGGACAGCCATTTATGTCCACCAGTATTGCAATTGCATGATCAAAGACCCGTCTCATCTCCTCCGAGAGTGCTTGAAATGAGGATCAGCATGGATGTGGGTTCTCCCACACCGCCATTCCACACAGCGCTGCCCAGCCGGATATTAACGTCATCACCAGATCTACTTTGGATTGCTCACTGATGAACATCAAAGGCTGAAAAGAGGAGAAAAATGAACACATCATAAAAATGTGATCCTGGACCACAAAACTTACGTCTCAAGTGTAAATTTTTTACCTTTAGTTTAACTTGTTTTCCTTTTTTGTGTGTAGTAGGCTAAACCTACCGTATGTTTAATTTTCATAAAGGTACATGTGTAATTCAAACATTAGCCTATGTAACTGAGTGCATAAATGAACGTGAGTAATTTTACCAGATGCTGATACTACAATAGCCGGTATTAACAGTTTACGTGATCTTGCTCTTGATTTTATTATTTGAATTATTTTTTTATTATTATTTCTTTGCCGGTAAGGAAATATATCAAACATGCGCGCGGTAAGAGCATCTACAGTAATTCACGTTGGCCAAAACACACAAGGAAACGCGTTGTGGAATACAATATCACCGGCAATCACAGACATTCGCATTCGGACGGGATTAGTTTTCTCAGAGGATCACTGAGTTTGCTGAAAAACAGTAGGTAATTTCCTCTAGAATTATCACAGAGGTTGTGTGAGAAAAACACAGACGTGGCAGATTCAGACAGGATTAAAATCACCAAGTACGTCTGTGAAATGCAGATTTCTCTAACGACCCCCTGTAAAACTAGTCCCGACCGAATAGGGCTATTGATGTATGGTTTATTAGGATCAGACAATATTTGGCTGAGTAACAACTATTTGAAAATCTACAATCTGACGGTGCAAAAAAATAAATAAATACTGAGAAAATTGCCTTTGAATTAATTTGCCTTTCCAAATCTATTCTTAGAAATGCATATATACTAATCAAAAATTAGGTTTTGATATAATTACAGTAGGAAATTTACAAAATATCTTCATGGAACATGATCTTTACTTAATATCCTAATGATTTTTGGCATAATTTTGATCTACACAATGTTTTTTGATTATTGTTAAAAGGCAGAGCTCACTTGGGTGACTTGCGGAGACTGAAGCAGGGGGATCTGGTGGCGGTGCCGCAGTAGGAGGTCTCGCAGCTTCAGTCTTTAAGTGCTGGAGTTGGGCAGAAAGCTCGGACACCTGCGCTACCCGTAGCTCTCATCTGTTCTTCCTGATGCTCCATGTGAGCAATGTTACTCACTCCATCCAAACAATGTTACAGAACAAAGTTTTGTAACTCTGATGTGGCCCAGTGTTCAACAGTCAATTGTTGCCCCGCCCTCTTGTTACCCTGTTAGTTCATTATTAATCTCACGTTACACCTCATTAGTTTCCTTTTATATTCCCTTTGTGTTTTTTTTTTCAGTGTCAGATCGTGTTAATGCATCTTTGTTATGACTGCACACACAAAATGAGAGAGATCCAGCTGCAGTGTTTAATGGGGAATCCAAAAATCTAATCCAAAAACAGGCAAGAGGTCAATAACAACAAAAGCAGTCCAAAAACAAGAAACAAGAAAAACACTAGGGAACACTTCTCGGGTGACATGAAACAAGGACTCCATAAAACAGATAGAAACAGACCGGTTCATATGGACATGTGAAAATGATGAAAGTGGGGACAGCTGAGTGCAATTAACAGGTGTGCAATTAACAGTAATGAATGAGACAAAGGCTTTGTGGGAAATGTAGTGCCTACAGTGGGGTGACTATGGGGAAGTGAGACCACTAGTGGACACCCAGGGAAACACAGAAAAGACACTGTCACAATCTTGTTGGTCATGTCTTTTTTTGTGTGTGTGTGCGCTGGTCCTAGTTTTCTATTCAAGTCTAATTTTCTTACGTTGGATTTTTTTATAACTAAATCCAAGTTATTTTTTATGTTTTATTTTTATTTTTTGCCATGACTAGAGCTCTTTGCTTTCCAGCTTGATTTTTTTTTTCTTCTTTTTTATCTTTTGTGGTTTTACCTTCAGGTTAGATTTTTCTAGTTTTTCTTTTCCATTTTTTCTTTTTCTTTTTTCTCTCTCCAATCTTCCTTTTTTCCCTGGCTGCTGGATTGTGCTTATCTTTCTGCTACCTTTGGCTTCACCGCTGACATCTCTCTTCCTCTGCTCCTCGCCTCACCTGCCATCACTGCCTGTTGGTCCAACGTCTCGTTCACCATCATCCTTGACCATCATTGAGCTGCAGACTGCTCTTGGCTGGGTATTATTTTTCCATGGACTCTTGTAACCTGAGGCCATCGTTGACTGTGGACATTATCCAGTCTAGCCTTTGTGGTAGGGCTGGGACAACACGTCGAGGTCATCGATGACGTTGACGCAAAAAATACGTCGACACAAAATATGCGCATCGATTCGTCGACCGGATTTTATTTCTCAAAATAACGTTTGCAAAACGTTTACCTTATGTGCGCTGAATATACGCGATGGTCGGATCAACATTCTGTCCAACGTTATTTAACCAATCCAGGGGTTTTTCTGCATTGATCTTTTTTTTTGGCGGCTGTCAAAGCCTTATTTGATCGGTGAGTGATGTAGAATAGAATGACTGCTGTGCCTGACAGGGCGCGTATGAGAGAGAGAGCCCCGGCTGCGCGCGCACTCACAGTCTTCAAACAACACGAGCGCTTCTTGCTCTCTATCCCTTGTGCATATTAATCAAAATCATTAGACACGATATAAAAAGGGCGGAACGCCAAAGTTTCACGTGGAGCATGCAGAGATTTCTTTTTCTCCATGACAGGCTGCTGGCTCCCACTGTTAATTTTTTTTTTTTTTTTTTTTTTTTTTGGAAAAGCACTCTCTGTATTAGCTTAAAGCCCTCAAGTTTACATTGGTTACTGTATTCTTTCAATTGCTCTAAACAAGTATTTTGGGTGACCTTTTTTATTGTATGCTAGACATCAAGTTGTTATTTTCATCTGAAAGAAGAACTTTTTTTTTCAGTAAGCTATGTGTTTCCAAGGCATCAAGGTTTTATTGAATGCTATCTCTATACAAGTGCAAAGTAATGCATTCTTAGTCAGTCTATTATTTTGTAATTTTAAGAGCAATAAACATACATTGCAATGTTAAGGAATTCATGTTTTTTTTCCCATTCAGATATGTAAGTCAACATGTATAAATTGTTAGTAGTCAATTAATGGGGAGATAATCGAAATCGAATAGGTCTGGAAAAATTTATCAGTAGATTAATCGATGCATCAAAAAATAATCGCTAGATTAATCGTTTAAAAAATAGTTTATCCCAGCCCTACTTTGTGGTTATTTTGTTACCATTGATCTCCTTTTTTCCTAATAAATTGTGTATTACCCTGTAAATTGAATCCTCTCCTTTCTGAACCCTAACAGTATATGTTATATAATAAAAAAGTGTGAAACAACTGAAAGATCATCAAGAGAAAATATGACATATTTTCAGTTGTTTCACACTTTTTTGTTATGTATATAATTCCACGTGTTAATTCACAGTTTGATGCCTTCAGTGTGACTCTATAATTTTCACATACCATGTCATAATAACTGTGATTTCGAGATGACAACACGTGGCATTCCACTTGGAGCTGTTCACACCCTTAGACTCAGAACTAAACATGTAACCTAAACCTAAACATTGCACCTAATCAAACTCATGTGGTCAGGTGGAAGTTGTACAAGTTGTAGCTCTTTTAAATCTCCCAGTTCACAAGTTTTAATAACAAGTTCTACAAGGACATTAAAACTTTTTACAAGTTGAAATCTGATAGTCATTATGGCGATATGGCATAATTGCAAGTTGACATGTTTAACGTTATGCAAATTAAGAGAGATTTATATGAAAGCGACAACCAATAAGAGTAAAGTCAGGCACCCAGAGGTTCGGTGCCTTGTTGAAGGGTCTCATCTCAGTTGTGGTATTGAGAGTGGAACAGAGTGTGATGGTCATTTCCCCACCTACAATCCCTGCCAGAACCGAGACTCAAACCTGGAAACTTTGGTTCACAAGACTGACTTTCTAACCATTAGGCTATGACTGCCCCAACATTGAGTATCATCAGTGAATGACATTCATAAACATTACTAGGCAACTGTGAGCCACTGGCGACATGCATCAACAAAGTCGCTGGAAGTGTGAACGCAGCCTTATGCATGCACTTCTTGTTGTGTGCATTTGCTCTTCTCAAGTGGCCAAGACTGCAAGTGTGGGTGTTTGGACAGGCCCCACTTCTCTATTGTTATTGTTAAGTCAGTTTGTAGATCTTGGGCTGCCTGTATAATTTCCTATTTAAATAGAAGTTAAATAAGGTCTGTTGTTAACATAATCCTTACCTGTAGGTTAAATGCAAGTAGGCTAGAAATCACAAAAAAATTAACCAAAAACAAAAGAACCATTTTTTTTTTCTTACTTTGAACATTTAATTATTTAATGTTAATAATTACATTATTAAATCCTTGTGTGAAATGAAAAGTTTCCATGGCTGCTAAAGATTATTCATGGAATCATCAATGCCATTAAATAACTTTTGTTAAGAGTGCTGGTGTGTAAAATGTGTTTATGGTGACCTTGAGAGATATGAGATTTTGGAAGAATATTTTATTTGCTCACATTTTGAACAACTAAAAGTTTATACAAAAAAATGATATATGATAAATTAATCGATAAATGATGAATGTTGGCAGAAAAAAAAAGTTATAAATAAACACAAAGACCTAGTCAGTGTCATTCAAGTCTGCCATATGAGATATTGTCATCCGATCAAGTATTGGATTGCTCATCTTTAGGGTTTATACCACAAAGCAGCAGCAGGGTTTCTTGATAATTTCTCGCCAGAAAGAAGTACATGACAGGATCCAACACACCATTTATGCATGTTAAAGCTGAGGTGATGCGATTTCCTAAATGCAACATGTGCCTTTCGGATTCTGACCTTGACATGTCATCATGTTGTAGAATAAATACAAATCGGTGGATATGATAGGGCACAAATGCGATCAAGAAGTTAACCACTGTTAGTACGATCATTCTTATTGCCTTACGCTGAGCAGCCGTCCTTTCTTGAAAACTCAACTGTTTTACTTTGGCAAATATAAGAATGTAAGAAAAACTCAGGGTGACCAAAGGTATCACAAATGCAATAGCAGTGGACACCAATGCACCGGTGGGACTGGAGGACTTCTCTATGTACAGCTGTTCACACACTGTCACGTTCTGCATTTGTCTGGTCACTTCTTTTTTAGAGAACAGGACAGGCAACATGGAAACAATCACCATGACCCACAGGATTGCACAGACCACTTTGGCATTCCTGATACTTCTCAGATTCTGGGTTTTAAGTGGTAAGACGCAAGCCAGCAGACGGTCTACACTGATGCAAGTCATAAAATACATGCTGCAGTAGAGATTGACGAAGAAAAGGAAACCAGCCACACGACAGGCCCCTTCCCCAAGAGGCCAGTGACCGCCAGACATGTGGTAGATCACTCGCATCGGGAGCACCAAGATGTAAGACATGTCCGCTAAAGCCAGGTGCTTCAGAAACTCTTTGGAAGGCGTGTTGTTGGTGTTGCGGTGACAGAACACCCAAAGTGCCAGGGCATTGCTCGGGACTGAGAGGATGAAGATGACAATGTAGAAGGCCAAGAACAGGATGTTCTCCACATGAGAGCTGAGGTAAATCCCCTCCACAGAGTGATTCGACATAGCGCAGGTCTTTCCTATGAGACTGAGCTTCTGTTTGGAGAATGGCATGAGTCAGAACAAGTATCAGACGGAGACATTTTAGCAATAGTATTTTCTCTAGAAATACCTATTTAAACGATGTCTACGACTTATCTATGGTAAAAATAATAATAATTAAAAAAAATAAAACTAAAAAAACATGGACATACATGATTTTTGTATTTTTACTACATAATATAGTATAATAGTGAAATCATTGGAGCTGTACATGTACATTCACAAAACGGAAGAATGGAATTTTTCCCAAAAATTTAAATCAAATCAAAACAAAACTTTCTGAGCAGTGGCAGCAATATCATTTTCTCCAGAAATGCAGAAATTGCTAAACTGAATATATATATATATATATATATATATATATATATATATATATATATATATATATATATATATATATATACCTCTCTAAGCAATTTGATATTTTTAAAGTAAAAATGTCATCAAATTTTTAATATCACAAAGAAAACATATTATGAGAGTAGCACTCTTTTTATTTGGGTACTTACAAGTAGGTTTGGAGTCTTCCTCAGAAATCAGCACATTGACTCAATGATGTGCACCTCCTTTGGCTATCTGAATGTTGTGTGTGCTTTCCTCATATGCTTTGTCTTTTTGTAGGAGGTATCACACTAAAATGAATAAGCCCTTCTACATCCCCATTAAAACACACCTCCCTCTGCTGGTCTCTTTACCTGTCTTCATTACATCTGCATTACTTTTTCTTCCCCAGACAAAGCTGGCATTATTCAAATCCACAATAAAGTTAAAGCTATTTGTGTGCAAATCCACTATATGCTATGGTTTATTAAGTTCTAAACTAACGGTAAGAAAGCTGATCATTTATGCATTACTTTTCAGAAGTTTGGACATGCCTATTGTACGTTTTCTCTATTATTACTACCCTTTAAACTATAAACTATAACACAAATGGAGGCATAATAATGTTCTGAATAGATTTCATCAAATCACATCTATTAAATCTTAAAAACTTTTATGTTTCAGATTCTTCAGTGTAGAAACCTTTTGACAACAGCACACATTACATACATACAAAAAAAGCTGGTCCAAGTTTTTGGATTGGTGCATTACACTTCACAACATGTATACTGGATGTCATTACTATGTAAGTGTAAACGAAAATATATAGGATAAAAAAACACACAAGTCAGCTGAACTATCTGCCAAAATGTTTAATAGAAGGGCTTGCAGTGCTGCAGTAGAGAAACCACAGCCGTGTGAACGACAAGCATGCAGAACTTTACTGTTTTAATACCTACTCTTTTGCACAGATTGCTCCTGCAATTAAAGCTATACAAAACCAAAGACATTTATTTACAAAATCTGTCTGTGCAAGCATGATTTTTTTCTATTACATTATCTCCTTCTACAATTTTGTATAGGCATGCATAGAAACAAACTTTGGTTCAATGTTAACAAAACTAAAGACAAACTCTAAAATAGAGATGTTACAGTATGTACATGTGAAGTAGAGAGCAATTTTATCAATCACTACAATAGACTGCATGAGTAAATAAAGGGTTTTTGACAAGTATGTTGTTAGGTATAACCTATCCATAAATGTACAGAGTGTTTAACACAGTATATATAGTCAGTTGTAAGGATGTAAATTACAAACTTTGGCAAACAGGCACAACTACTGAAAAGACAGACAACTGTTCATTGTAAAACTGTTGTCAATTTATAACAATAAATCTTAAAGACATTGGCAGTGCATGAGAGAAAAAAAAAGAACAACAAATAGGACACAATGTTTGTCAATTTACATTAATGGTTAATAAACCTACAGTACTTTTTACGTATTATCGCTCATATGTCAACTTACAAAAAATGAAAATAATCTACAATCATTTAGAGTATACAAATGAGCAAAACATTGTTTACATGCTTTAACTGTGGACTTGAATACTTGTTTGAAAAATAAATATTCTTTTCAAATGAAGTGCTCTGTAAAATCTTTGATCAAGAGTCTGCTCTCTGCAGTTAAGTCTTTTTTTACGTTTATCTTTCTAAATGTTCATGATTTGCAGAGATTCAAGTTTTAAACATTGAGTAATGGATGATGGCCTTAGACTTTAACAGAAATCGCTGGGCGATATATCTAACGATATGATCATGCGCATCTAATCAATAAAGCTGCTTCTGTGATCACCGCTAAAATCGCCATCACCTGCTTATAATTGGAGTGGCATTTAATAGTCAGAGCCGTAGATCGCTGACAAGCTACGCAATATCGCGTTCATTTTCGCAGATTGAATCGCCTTCAATAATGAACGCGATATTGCGTAGCTTGTCAGCGATCTACGGCTCTATCAAATGCCACTCCAATTATGAGCAGGTGATGGCGATTTTAGCGGTGATCACGGAAGCAGCTTTACTGATTAGATGCGCATGATCATATTCGTTAGATATATCGCCCAGCCCTAAATGTAATATTAGCCAGTCATGCCAAAACTCTGATACAACAATATTATCTGTTTAAAAATAAACAATAAAAAAAATAAATGAATCAAAGTAAAATAAGGAGAAACTCCACCTCATTAAGAGATACATAAATGGTTGCGAAGCAGCAAAGCATTCTACGCAGCATTTTTGGCGACAGTTACCGCAGGGATAGCTGATTTACTGGCACTCCCGTTGTGTGGCCGACTGTAGCTGGTGAAGCTGGCTGTGTGAATGGTATGGATACTCTTTGCACTGTAACTCAACATAGTCGGGGATAAAGGGGAGTGGGAGCAAGAAGAGGAAGAAGAGGAGAAAGGTCGACCATTTTGTGTCTGTGTGGGAACAGAGAGGCCTTTAGTGCTGTGAATGGGAGGGGCAAATTTTAAAGAACCATTAGAAAGGGAGGGGATATGAGAGGAAGGGATGGAACTGGATCGAGGAGGAGGGATAGAGGATTTACTAGTGGGAAGGCAGGGAGATAAAGGAGAAGAAGAATTAACAATATTACTAGTATCAGACTGGGACAAGCCTTTTCCCATACTAGAGGAAAAAGCAGGAATTTTAGAAGCAGGCACTGTAGTAGAAGTGGATTTGGGATCTCCTCCAGATCTCTTAGCACTTCCATTAGCCTGCAAACAAAGATGCCAAAACACACTGATTGTCAACATAGGGAATTTATGATTAAAAGATGCAAAATTTCTAGGCATGTTTTAAGTCATTCTACCTAACTGGGATCTACAGTTCATCACGAAAGATTATCAAAGACAGAAACTACATATATAAATGAGTACTAAAGACACACACTAAAAACTATCTGTCTTGAGGGTGAAAATATTGATTTAAGTAGATTGAAAGAAGGAAAGGAGAGTGAAGGTGAGGGACAATAGGATTGTAAGTTATATAAGTGAGTATTGCGCAGAGTGAGTGCAACCAACCAGTACTCATAACCAAAGGAGGCTCCAGGAGGAGTAGAGGAGGTACAGTTTGGGAAAACATCCACAGGATAATGGGGACTTAGTGGATTTGTGGACCCTGGGCAGTGAGGCAAGGGTTTGTGGATTCCTCCGAGAGGTAAACAGGGAAAGGGTCCAAAAATGGGTTAAACAGAGAAGCATCCTGGTTTACAAGGAGAGATTAAGTGTCACAGGCACTGAAGTGTGTAGGGGTTAGATGTCAGTGGTTTTTAGTTAAAGAGACCCTAGGCTAAGCATTTAATGATGTTAGGTAAGCAGTGGCTGTGGTGTTACTGTGGTGTATATATATATATTTATTTACCTATTTTAAATTAGTTTATCTTTTACAGCACCAAAGCCACAAGCAAAGCAAACATGCAGAAGCATATGGCATTATGAAATAACAGTCCGTTGCCTTCAGTCACAGCCATTAAAAAATGTAGCAGGAAAACAAACATCAACATTTAAAAGACAGCTTTCGGCACTAGGTCTTCAACCAAAGAAAAATTAGTTTGATTCCATCAGGTTTTTGTTAGTTTTTTTCCCTCTCAATACAAGCCCTGCAAAATCTGACTTTCCTCTCGACCATATAATCCATGCCTAGGAGTGTGTATATATCTTTCTGACTGGATAAGTGGTCCTATGACAAGACTACCTGGCGGAACTGCCTCTGAGAGTCCTGTAGCTTTTGCGGTTTTGTTGCCCTCTCTTTCTCTGAGGTGCCCGGTTGCTGCCGCACCTTGGCAGAAACAGGCACTGGCATCCGACTAGTAGGTGAGACCATGCTGGCATTCTGCAAAAAGAATTTAAACCAAACAGAAGAAAAAAGGAATAAAAAGAAAGAAACAAAAAAAGAGAGCCACGTTTGAGGTTGTTTTGAAACCTACATCATAACAAGACAAAGCTTGCACAACACATATGTGATATCACCATGACACTGTAGAGTATACCAGAAAGAGATGTAAGGAAGCATGCAAACCTGCCCAGAATACCAACAACGTTTCTTTAAAGACTGCCTTAGAACCCACAAAATAGAACTAGAAACCATGTGAGACTGTGGTTCTAAGACTGAAAGTTGTTGGCTGCCTTGACCCAAGATTAGAGCACCATCAGTAAACATACAAAGGTCTATCTATGAAACACCACCCCAGAAATAAATATACCACATTTATAAAAAATATGTGAAGGTGTTAAAAAGTTCAGATCCCAGAGTTGGTAGCCTCCACCGTAGGAAAGACTAAAGATCTTCAGAAGTTCCTCGAATAGAGTGGAACTGTTGTGAGCAAGAGGAGAGGGACAGACCCATAGGCTTTGCTAAAGTAATAGAATCTAGAGAGACCTGCTGGGTAGGAACTGGTTTGACTGAGACCCCAGTAGTTGGAATGATGGGAGGCCGTGGAAGGAGCTGAGGTTTTGTCTTCTTTCGAAGACCAGGACCTTTGCTTGCAGAACTTGACCTAGGGACCAAGGTTTTGGTAGCAAGACCTTTCTCCGAGTGTACTGGAGTCTCTTCAGTCGTATTGTCCTGAGATTCAGGCTTCACCAAGATTTCAGGCTCTTCTGAAGACTTTGGTCCCATTTCAGAAATTGTGTTCTCTAGCTGCTTTATAGTTTGCTCTAGACTGTTAAGACTTTTGTAGGTGTTCTTACGAATCTCGTCAGTTCGTCCAGTTGGTTCCTGGAGATTTGATTTTGAAGACTCTGTTTTGGAGCAAGCGATTTCAAACCTCTTGGTTTCTTTGTGTTGTCTGACAGTTCCATCTGTCTCTTCCTCATCCTCATAGACAACAACCTGCAAAGTCTTTTTGCCTGTTTTACTTCCAGCCCGAATGGCTTGGGTTAATGCTGCTAGCTGTTTCTTGGGGAATTTCAACTTAAACTTCTTCTTTCCATCTTGCTTTGCACCATCAGTAACATCTACTAATGCCTCTCCCTCAGATAAAGATGAGGATGAAGAAGAGTTAATGACTCGACTGTCTGTGATATCTGCAGGAGAATTTGAACCAGTACCTTTCCCTAAATCCCTACCATCTCCATTCTGTTTGACATGCACACACCTAGTCCATTCTTCTTCCTCAGTTTCCTCACTCTCCTCATCTATTCTTTCTGCTGCAAGCATCCGCTCTAGTTCCTCCTCACATTCAAAGATAGTAGAGAGGCGTTTATAAGCTGAGCGGATATCCATTGGCTCATCAAAGATAATGATGACTGGCTTTTTACTGGCATTGTCAGCACCAGTGGAACCACTGGTACTAGCATCACCTCCTGATGCTATGCCACTTCCAGAAGCACTTGGTCGTTTGCTGCCAAAAGTTACTGTCTGCACACTACCTTTCTTGGCATTGACTAGCTGATGGTACTCTCCAGTGGAAAGGGCTTGTACCTTGGTGTTAGTGATCATAAAGGCAAAGTTATCAGGAGGAGGCGGAGGGGGCTCTTCTCCTGACAGATCGGGACTGAGATAGGCCTCGTTAATTTCCTCCATTTCTTCAAATTTCCTTTCCTTCACCTTGGATGAACCAAATATAAGTTTCTGATTTGCTAAATCTGTCCCAACAGGGATTCCTTTAGAAAGAATCGGTACAGTGTCTTCAAAAGAGACTGGTGAGCAAATTGCTGTTGGAGACTCTACCCTCTCCTCTATGCTAATCTGCACTTGAGCAGCCTTGACAACATGAACTTTCCCTTGGGTTGGGCTAGCTGGAACTTCTTCCAATGAAGAGGGTGTATCTGTCTTCAACGAGGCTGAAAGAGACAGCTGATTTTGGTGTAGAGTGCTAGAAGAGCTGGCAGGGCCACTGCTTTTGAGGGCACCAAATTTGTTAGTGGATAACTGCAGCTGATTTTGGGATTGGTCAGAAGCATTGACATGTGACACCTGTGATGGGGGAGAATGTGATGCGTCTGTTGATTCCTCCGAGGCTGATGAAGTCCCCTTGGAGATCTGAGCTGTGACATAGTAGATGACCTTAAAAGGTCAAATGTCAAAGAAAAAAATAATAATTAGGTATGCTTTCATAAGCCAAATACAGATTTGTTAGTAACCCTGCCTGGTAAAAATAATTTTCTACTATTGACTTTGCCATTAATGGGTCTTTATGAGGTTTCAGAGAACAGTATTGCATAACTATTTTGGAAAAGGAGTTCTAACTATTATATATTTATTTATGAATTAATTAATTTATTTATACAGAGATCATACTATCATAACATGATTTCTTGTATGGGTTTATTATAAGATTATGATAATGTGTATAATTGTGATGATAAAAACTGCAGCTCACCCCAGGACTCTGACGAATTGTATTGTTGCAGTTCTCATCTGTGTCAGGATTCTTGTCATCTTGATTTTCAGTATTCTGTGGTTTGTGGGGAACAACATCACTTCACAAGGAAAAAATCTCAGCCTACACACTACTTTAAGATGACTGAAATAATTTAGGCTCCTATTGATGAAACACATTCTTGGATCATATATTCTATCATATCAAAAGGCGTTTAATATTAAAGGGATACTCCACCCCAAAATGAAAAATTTGTCATTAATCACTTACCCCCATGTTGTTCGTACTAGAACACAATTTAAGATATTTTGGATGAAATAGCCAACTCAAGACTGCTTTATTGACAATTATTCCACTTGTACAGTACATACATACAGAGAATCGAAATTGCGTTACTCTCAGACCCTCGGTGCATACAGATAACACTAACAGTAGAGCCTAAAAATCTAGATCAAATATAAAATATAAGATACAACTATACAATAAGGGCATGTAAAAAAAGACATAATAAAAATAAAAATAAAGTTAAATACAGTAGTAGTAGCGCATCCTTGTGAATTGTGCAGGCAGTTTGAGTGATGTGGAGAGAAAAAGATGAGACTGTTGACAAATGAATTGTTGAATAAAGTCATTATTTTTTGTTTTCTTTGCTTACAAGAATTATTCTCATAGCTTCATAACATTACGGTTGATCCACTGATGGCAGATGGACTATTCTGATGAAGTCTTTCATTCTTTTCTGGACCTTGACAGTGTAACTTGGCAGTCTATGGGACAGTCACAGGCCTCCGGTCTTCATCCAAAATATCTTAAATTGAGCTCTGAAGACGAACAAAGCTTTTACGTGTTTGGAACGACATGGGGGCAGTGGGCAGATCAACAAAATTGATCTTTGCAATGCAGATAAAACAGAAGCTGCATCTGAAGTGCCATTTAGATGTTTTTACACCGTTTAAGATGGCTCTGATAAATACTTTAACCTGCAGTTACAAATGAATAAATAATGTTTTGATATTTTAAAGATAAAACATGAAAACTGATGTTTGAAATTATGTAAAAAATGAAAAGGTTCCATAAAATGTGAAATTAAAACCGCCAATAGGTGGCAGCGAGTCACTGTTAATAAGTGACTAATTGCGATTGAACCGAATCATTTAAAGGTTGATTCATTCAGGAACTAAACACTTTAATGTTGCTCAGAGACGCAAAACTGTAGCTGCAGCAGGTGCTGCACTTTTTTTTTCACTTCTTAAACTATTGTGAATTTACATTCTGCATTAAAATTAATAGTACCCACTGCAAATAATCCTAGGGGTGGCCACAGGGGTGGCCAGAGTTTATACAGGGGTGGCCGTGGCCATCCCTGGCCACCCCTTGGGGGCGCCCCTGCATGGGGGTAAGTGATTAATGACAAAATTTAAGTTTTGGGGTGGAGTATCCCTTTAAGAATTGTCATAAAATTAGTTTTCTGACCTTAATAATACATTACAGCTAGACATACAGACCATTCATCTTCTCTACAGTAATCATAATCATATTTCAAAATATGCAATGAATGGGATTAGTAATTTAAAACATTATTAAAAAACATAGTTTGGAGCTATACCTAAGGCATTTGTGAACTAATCTGAAAAAACTGCCCAAAATAAAAAAATAAAATAAAAAAAGAACATTAAAACATAATAAAAAATTTGTGATGCATGTACCAACACTGTTTCCAGATTGTTCCAATTTTATTTTTCCAATTCAAGTTAACTAAATTCAGTTTTGAGTACAAGTTGCTAAGTGGTGATATTTCACCTGTAAATCCTATATTACACTGCACAATTTGTAACGGTAAGAAAGTACTTGTGAAAATGAAGGTAAAGAGAGAAAAAGTGAGACTGAAAACCCATTAAATAAGGAAGCTTATTTAATTGCAGGCATGCAGCAAAGTGAGAAGATCAAAGAACAAATGCTGAACTCCAGACTGCTAGCTTAAAGTCTCCTGTAAAATCCTCAGTAACAAACAAATTCTAAGTTGCATTCTACCGACACATATGGTTAAGACTAGAGAAAACTAGATGGCCATGTTAAGTTAGGTCCTGATAATTTCTCATAAATCAACTAAATCTGCTAATGTTTTGGCCAGGATAATCTGATTATGCTAAACCTAGTTAGATAACTCAAGCTGTATGTGATTTTCAAACATTTATCCTTTATAAGGTACGTTACCTTATAAAGGATAAATGTTTGAAAATAGCATACCTTCAGGTAACCTTTGGAAATTGAATTGTCTCCCATTGTGATCACACATATTTTTTATTAAAATGATAAATGTAAAAAACACACACACAACACCCTTTGACAGCAGTGTCGAAAATCTAGTTTATTGATTGATTGACTCAAGGCTCACAAAGCCAATTATATCCGTTTACCCTTTTGGCTCACGCTACATCACTACAATCAGCACAGGTCATGAGTTCAGTAGAAATAAAAGAAAAGGAACAGAATTTAAACTTAAAGAACAGTGAGAACAATTTTGGTGTCAGGTTTCCATCACAAGAGTGTACAGAGGAAGTTAGCAGAGGGTAAGAAAGCCATACAAGCATCGCAAAGAACAGCCATCAGGGACAAGCGGCTGGCACAGGCAGGCAGTTGGAGGGTCTACTAAAGGACATCATATCCTTTACCTTCTTATCTTTAAGGGGCAGTAAGACCCCAGGTCTTAGCTCTCTGATCTGTGGCTCTACCAAACCCTTGAGCCCTACCTCCTTAACAGAGCACTTCTGGAAAACCTGAAGGGAAGAATTTGTGAGGAAGGGGGTAAAATATTAGAATTTGCCCATATTCAATTGGGCAAACCAGTTCAAGATTACTGTACAATGTAATAGGAATGATCTACAATTACTTTTATCAAATTATTATCTGCCTGTATGTATTCTGGCTAACTAACTAAAAAAAAACTTTTATTTTGGCTTTTATATAATTTCTTTAGTATTTGCTGTCCTTTCTAGCCTGTTAATAATTTGTGTGTATTATTTTAAAAAGCTAAAAGGTAGAACTGTATATACAGGTGCTATTCATATAATTAGAATATCATCAAAAAGATGATTTATTTCACTAATTCCATTCAAAAAGTGAAACTTGTATATTCATTCATTACAAACAGACTGATATATTTCAAATGTTTATTTATTTTAATTCTGATGATTATTAACTGACAACTAAGGACAATCCCAAATTCAGTCTCAGAAAATTTTAATATTACTTAAGACTAATACAAGAAAGGATTTTTAGAAATCTTGGCCAACTAAAAAAAAAAAAAACATACTGCAGTAATGTGGCGTGGCATGGAGTCGATCAGACTGTGGCACTGCTCAGGTGTTATGAGAGTCCAGGTTGCTCTGATAGTGGCCTTCAGCTCTTCTGCATTCTTGGGTCTGGCATATCGCATCTGCCATCTTCACATTACCCGATAGATTTTCTATGGGGCTAAGGTCAGGCGAGTTTGCTGGCCAATTAAGAACAGGGATAACATGGTCCTTAAACCAGGTACTAGTAGTTTTGGCACTGTGTGCAGGTGCCAAGTCCTGTTGGAAAATGAAATCTGCATCTCCATAAAGTTGGTCAGCAGCAGGAAGCATGAAGTGCTAGAAAACTTCCTGGTATAGGGCTGTGTTGACCTTGGACCTTGAAAACACAGTGGACCAACACCAGAAGATGACATGGCATCCAAACCATCACTGACTGTGGAAACTTTACACTGGACCTCAAGCAACGTGGATTGTGTGCCTCTCCTCAAATCTTTTCCTTCCCTTGACCTCTCTATTAATGTGCTTGGACACAGAGCTCTGTGAACAGTCAGTCTTGCCCTCCTTGTGCAAGGTGTCAGTGGTCATCTTTTGGACAACTGTTAAGTCAGCAGTCTTCCCCGTGATAGTGTAGCCTAGACTGAGAGACCATTTAAAGGCCTCTGCATGTGTTTTGAGTTAATTAGCTGATTAGAGTGTGGCACCAGGTGTCTTCAATATTGAACCTTTTCACAATATTCTAATTTTCTGAGATACTGAATTTGGGATTTTCCTTAGTTGTCAGTTATAATCATCAAAATGAAAAGAAATAAACATTTTAAATATATGAGTCTGTGAGTAATAATTGAATATAATATACAAGTTTCACTTTTTAAATGGAATTAGAGAAATAAATAAACTTTTTTTAACACTATTTAAATGTGCATTTATAGAATTGTGAGAAAATAAATAAAAAGCTACTATAGTCTACTGCAAGGGAAATGAAACTGCCACCACATAAGCCACAGGGCACACCAAAAGCATCTTAACACCCACACCAAAGCGATTTCACACCCAAGACATTTAAACATTAAAACACCTTAGTGAAAGTAAGTTACCATATGTGCATGTATACACATTTATACCAATTAGGAACATGAAGTTATGTTTGCTACTAGTCTGTATTAATGTGTGTGTGTATGCATTAGGGGTGACCCCGAATAGTCAATGATTTCGATGCTTCAATTCGAGGAGCCTGATTCGACTACCAATCTCACAGTCGAATATTCGCGGGGTGTTATTGATTATGCCATTCTGACTAGCCTATATGTGAGCACTCCAATGTCTGATTTCACATAGAACTTGCGGTTTTCTCCCAATAAGTAAATTCTCTCTCACAACAGACTTGGAAGAGAAGACAATGCTGAATAAAGTCGTAGTTTTTGATATTTTTGGACCAAAATGTATTTTCGATGCTTCAAAAAATTCTAACTGACCCTCTGATGTCACATGGACTACTTTGATGATGTTTTTCTTACCTTTCTGGACATGGACAGTATACCGTACACACAGCTTCAATGGAGGGACTGAGAGCTCTTGGACTAAATCTAAAATATCTTAAACTGTGTTCCGGAGATAAACAGAAGTCTTACGGGTTTGGAACGACATGAGGGTGAGTTATTAATGACATAATTTAGATTTTTGGGTGAACTTTCCCTTTAATAACTATGACTGGACTGTCACATCCATACCATTATAATGAGAAGACCATTATAATAAAACGCTGTGAATCTTCAGAGTTTAGCTGCCATGTTTCTGCACATTGTTTCGTAAAGAACACGTCAACAAAAGGAGTTCCTTCAGAGCCGTGCAGACACGTTCATTTGCATTTAGGCTCTTTTTGCAGATAGCCTATAGCGTAAGTCTTAATATTAATGTTATGATGTCTAAATAACGAAGCGTTTTCTTCATCAAATTATGAGTTTAATCCCATGTATTAAAAACTTGCTATCAAATGTTAGTCGAATATCAGCAAGAATTGAAAATTCCGATTCGACTATGAAAATCCTTAGTCGGGGACACCCCTAGTATGTATGTTTGAGTTTATGTGTGTATCTCACCTGTAGCTCTGCCATAATCTTGTCTCCCTCATCCTCTTCCTCAGTGATAGCCGAGGCAGCGATAGGTGGAGGAGGAGTAATGAGTTTGGGCTTCGCCTCTGGAGAGGACTTTGGTTCAGGCTGAGACGCTGACCCGTTGGACTCCTCTTCACCCTCCTACGAAACAAGTTATATTAATAATTATAAAAATATATAATTAAATGTTCATTTAATTATATTTAAAATGTAATATTATATAGATAATTAATTCTATAATTAAAATTAGTTCTATGATTAAATATAATTAATTTCATTTTATTATTTCATTTTATAATAATTATAATTGTATAATTTATATTTATTTTTATAAATGTATAATAATTATTATTTTGAAACAAAAATCAAATTTCATTTATATTTATAGATTTAGTTTATTATTTAATTTATATTAATAGTTATTTAAAAACTAAAAAACAACAACAAAAACAAAAACTAATATATATATATATTAAATATACATATACAAATATATATATATATTTCTCAATATTACACATATACATCTTGCAAACACACTTGTACCATAACAGAGTCCTTTCTGCTGGTGTAAATGACCTCTCCAGATCGGGTGGTGGTCATCACAGTGTTGGTGGTGTAGTTTCGTCGTGGTGGGGGTGGAGGAGGGGACTTGTTGGCTTTGTCTGTGGTTGGAAGCTTAACAACTTTTTCCTGAGTCTTACTTTGTCTCTCCAGGCTTGATTTGATGGATAGGTTGGGCTTAAGAGGTCTCTCCAAAGCTGACTTAACTGGTTTCTCCAGAGGTTTGGGAGGTTTCTCTGAAGCAGCCTTAGTAGGTTTCTCAGAGTTCGGCTGATTGTCATCTGCAGAAACAGAATTAAGTATAAACTTTGGCAAACAGTAGTCGCAAGAGCTCTTAGGTCTCTTTCAGTCTCTTACCCTGTTTTGCTGGTGCTGCTGTGGGCTCGTTTTTTTCTACCTCCTCCTCCAGGGAGGCAAGAACCACTGCAGGGGAGCCCTCGGGTTCGCTGGGAGCCTCCAGGTTTGGTATTCCTCTCAGCATGTTGGCTTCTGCTTCCTGGAGCATCCGTTCAAACTCCTGCCCATCATAATGACCCATGTTCAGCCTCTTCTCCTCCCATTCTTTCTCTGCAGCCTGAAGATACCAATCAAACTAGTAACTAAACAAAGGAACACACATTTTCACCTCACTCATTTGGATGATCATGCACAATACTCACCTCTATTGACACAGCCCTGTTCATGTTCTTGCTGCGACTTGCGTGAATCTCCTCAATGAAGTTTGGAGAAGGACCTTTGCCATTCATGCCATTAGCTGAGACTCCACTGCGGCTGTCATTTGGTATTTGTGTCTGCTCAAGTGAGGGTTTTTTGAGCTGTTTGGTGGGTGAAGGGGTCGACTCTCGTCTCTGTGCCGCAGGGGGAATGGGCGAAGGTGCTGTTGATTGCTGGGATTGTTGTGTAGCTACAGGAGAGGCCTGGGCATGGTGGATCACCACAGGATTTGATGTCATAACCTCTGACCTCACGGTGGAGCTCTGAGGTGCAACCGAGGCAGCCTCTGGGGATTCAACAATGGCCAATTCTGTTTTTTCGGAAGATGACGAGGAAACGGGGTCAGAGGGTTTCAGCAGGCTATCTGTGGTAGACCTAAAGAACAAATGATATATCAAACAGAAATCAATGAGGAAAACAATACAGTGAAAATTAACCAAATTTAAAATCACAAGCTGATTTTGAGTAAAGCTGAAGTGTGTATTTTTTTAAGCATACTCCTATTACAGCGGATTTCCTCTGGTGATGTTCAGAACATTTCTTGACATTGGTTCAACTAACTGTTTGACCAAACGCTGAAAGACAGAGGATTCGAGATTCCTATTTGTACTGCACATAACTGAAGTTTGAAAAAAAACACATATCTTGTCCTGGACTTTTGTGCCACCAACATGAATACTATGAACCCTATTACATTACTTGTAATATATCTAATCTATATAATACAAAATAAATAAGTAACTAATTAAAAAAACACCTGGAAAACCCTAGCAACCACCAATCAACACATTTTCTTTAGAACGTGTAAAAATGTGTTTAGTTTTGCAATTACATTAGGTGCCGTTAGTGGAGTGAAAACACACCCAGCTGCTTCAGAAACAAAACACTATTTTCCAGAGTGCTGGTAATATTCCTAACATTCGCACATTCATAGAGAACGGTAACCGGCTTGAGTCTGATCAGGTCTGACACGGAGGAGAAAGGAAGTGACTAGCAGCAGATGCTCCAGATCTCTCATCTGTTTAAACCTATACAGAGTCTCTGCTCACACATGATTACGATATGAATGATAAATGGAGAACAGAAACTGCATATTCATTTCCAAAACACTCTGGCTGCTTGGATACGTGGCTGGAATCAGAAGGCATACAGATCCATAAAGTTCCTCATAAAGAATTTTATTAACCGCAATCTTGTTATATTCGCAATTGAAATGTCAGTCTCCATCTCTCTCTCTCTCTGTCTGTACCTGCGAAGGTTGCTGAGTGTGTCTGTGAGGGTTCGGACTCTCTTCAGCATGCTGTCCAGCTTGTGCGGCTCTTCTTTGAGGAACTTCACGGCCTCCACCTCCACCCTGAGCACCGCCCGCATACGGGACTGAAGAGCTGGAAACTCTCCTGCACGAAGAAGAAGAAAAAATATAGTTTGCTACTAGTCTGAGTGTTATCATCAGCTGGGAAACCTTTGACATTTAAAACTGTTTACGCATGTGGTGCCTCATATGATTGGAGTGGAGTGGGAGGATTTCCACTGGAGATGTGAAATGTGTGCTTATTCTATATAAAGTTGCCATTATAGCACTGTAAGCAAGTGACAAACAGCAAGTCACAATCCACACCCCAAATGACACAGCTGGCCCACAGTTTTTCAAGATGCATAATAGTAAAATGTGTGGGCAAGTCTAATACCGGAGAATACTCAACTTCCTGTACCTTAAGAAAACAATTTAACATTCTTAACAAACAAGAAAGCAAAGTCCAGTTGCTTACAATCAATTGTTATATAAAATAGGTGGTCTGCGGTATTTCAGTGAGTTGTTTAGGTTGTTGTACCTTTCAGTCCAGCCAGGTTCTCGCCCACCTTCCTCAGACTGACAGCTCCCTCCTCTACCTCCTTCAGCATCACGGCTCTCTGAGATGCAGCGGGGCTAGAATCAGTCCTCAGTGTCTCCACATACTGCTCCAGATCCCTACACACAAACACACTTGACGATTATGACACAATTAGCAGTGCAAAAAATACTTACATTATTACTGATGAGCCAATCCATCCACATATATTTGTGTTTTTGTCATCCAGTCAATACTGAAATGAAACTGTTGTGACACCAGAGGGCAGTGCAGGTTCCACTTTATGCTCCTGACATCTGTTTGCTATCCAGTGTCTTTTGTGGACTTGGATGCTAAAATTGAGGTTTAAAAAAACTATGAAATTGCTTGCAGGCGATTTATTGAGAATTATTACATTATGGCCACTATGATTTCTTTATGTTACACCACGTTTGTTTATATCAGTGGTTCTCAGCATCTTGTCATCCTGTGGCCCCCTGGCTGAGAACCAATAGTTTATACTATGGTACAAGGTTTTACATTAATCTGGTAAACCTGATGAACTTATCAAATATATAGGAATGGTTTTACATACCATAAAATCAATTTCCATAAATAATATATGTATATATTTCCTTCTGATAATTTCCCCCTATTTTCCCTAAATATTATTTTGTCTGTGAAATACTTCCTTTTACAATTTTTTTTTTTTTAATCATGTTTATATGGGTGGCTCAATACCAGCAATGTGTTAGTTCTGGATACCAGCAATAAGAAGTTTATTTTTATATCATTCATTTCTATTGTGTTTTAAGCCATGTTTTAAGAGTGATGGACAAATGTCCATGTGGTGTATAAGATGCGGCAGTTTGCTAATGTTCCACATTTTGCATCAACTTTCACAAAAAAAATAAATAAATAAATAAAACTTTTTTGATGCCCCCACACGTGTAAAAGTCAAACTGTCCTTTGATTCACTGCTCACAGTCACAGACCTCTGCTGACTGGGCACTGGCATAAAACCAAGGTAAACAGAGTGTTAATGCTGCTCCTGATCTCTGCCTAGTGTTAATTCCCACTGAGTTCTGTTTTTCATGCTTACAGCTGTCTGGAGATCACGCTTGTTAACCAGTTAAATTAAAGTGGGATTTAATTACGGTTTACACACAGCAGGGCATACAGGGATATTATTAGTTAAAAGAGGGGCTGTAATGAATCGTATGAAGAATGATTTTAGAATAAAAGGCATTTGCTTGCCCACAGGAAAAGTGAATTTCAGATTCAACAGAGGGAGAGAGAGAGTGTGTGTGTGTGTTTGTATGTGTGTGTGTGTGTGCGTGTGAGAGAGAGAGTGTCGTACTCCAACTGGGTGAGAACTCTTTCCTGCATGTTGAGATATCGGTGTCTCTCTTCCTCCACCAGTGTCCTCTGTTTCTGTGTTGGATCGTCCTGTCGTCTCAGCATTTCAGCCAACTTCACACTGATCTCTTGCTCTACATGCTTTATCTGAGCACGCACACACTCCTGATTATGAAGCTGAAACACACACATGACCATTTACTACAGGATACATTAGCATTCAAAGGTTTGGGGTCGGTAAGTCTCTTATGCTAACCAGGGATGCACTTTGATAAAAAAAAGCAGCAAAACTGTGAAATATTAGTACAATTTAAAACAACTATTTCAATATTGTAAGCTAATTTTTTCTATGATGTCAAAGCTGATTTTTTGCAGCATCCATAACTCAAGTTTTTAGTGTCACATGATCCTTCGAAAATTAATCTAATATGCTGAATCGCTTATTTGCTACTTTTTTTAACTTACATATATATATATATATATATATATGTCTTTAAAGATTCATCAGATTCAGTACACATTATTTTTAGGTCCTTGTTTAACATTTAATTTTCAGCTGATATAACCAAGTGAGGAAAAATATTTCAGCCAATAGTAATTGGAAAGCCCACTTTTTTACTAATTAAGTTCCTTCTTATATAATTTTGCCCTGAATATTATTTTACTGAAAGTATACTGTCACGTTACTTAGATAAATGATTTGTTTTATGTTGTCTTGACAGTAAATATTAATTTAATATTTCATAATAAACATTATGAAAAATATGGGGCAAAATGCATTTAATAACTGCAGATTTCTCATGAGAATAACTAATTTGGACTTTAATTACCTGTAGTTGTCTCATATGTTGCAGTTGGAGGCGGAGCTCAGAGACATTTTTCCTGAACAGGTGAAGGTTAGCATGCAAGGGGGTGGGGCCTAGTGGTGGTGTAGGGGCAGGGCAATGCTCAAGAGTTGCTGCATTAACTTTTGGTGCTAATACTGGAGAACCTCCTAAACAAAACAATACAAAAAACATGACCAACAATAACAACCATAAGTATATAATGGTAAGAAGACAGACTGGGCTCTCAAGCTTGTGTGAAAAAGTTGACAGACAGATTGCTGGAAATAATGTGATAGTCCAGGTTTCAGAGATTTTTATTATTTAAAAAGTGAGTTTATTATCTATCTCAACTCAAGAAATTATGAAGTTGATTTCATCAACTGAAGTGTCTCAACAAAAAATATAATCATATATATTGTCAATAAGCTTAAAGAGATGTGATATTTGTCGTTGTACCCATATTTGACCATAACTTTTAGTAAGATTACATTTCAAACTCCATTGAGCATAAAAACTAACTACAGCAATTCAGGTCAGTTCTTGCAAAAGTGCATATTTATCAGAGTTTACAAATGCACACTTCAGAAGAGCTCACTGCTGGATTCAAAGATTGCATGGTTTATTTAAAGTTTATTCAAATTAAAAGTTTATTTGATATTCAAAGACCTGTTTTAATGATATAAATGCGTTATTTGCTGAATATTGACAGAAGGTATAATACTATGGCCTCTGCTCTATAATGGTTGACCATTACAAGCACAAACAAATGAGGTATGGGGTATGGAAGCAATGGAAAGAAGAAATTTACCTGTGCTAGATGTGCTGTGAACTGGTGATCCGGAATTTACTGATTTCTCACTGGAAAAATGGGGGAGATTTCAAATGACTGAATGCACAAATGTACATGTACATACAAACAGACACAATCACTCTACAAACACTTGAAGTTAGTCTGTGTTACAGCGGCACAAGCATTGCCATTCATAAAGGCACTGGTTTTAGTGAGAATGAGTCAATTTAGTTCATGCACAGTTAGTAGTCATCTAACCCACCAAGTCTTTTTAAAACACACAGTTTCTGATTACCACCACCATTAATCCATCATAGTCCTCCTATTTTCTTTTCTTATTTGATTTGTGATATTCTGGGAACTACCTTACCCAGCCTGCCCTGCTTACCTGGGGTGTTCCTTGTTGCTGTTAGTGCTGTGACTCTTTAAGAGAGCATGCTGCACAAGACCAGTCAGACTGGCTATTTGCTCCTCCATGGCCTTCATTCTCTCTCTGCAGAGAGATAGAGCATATCGCATGCTTACTACTGATGGGGTATGAGTGGAGACGGTCAAGGGGGGAAATCGAAATAACAGTGGGACTATGTGCCTCATGAGATATTTAGTTTTTTAGTTTATTTTTAGTTATCAAAAGCCATTTTACTCTAATTCATCGTTAATAAAAAGACATATATGGTTAATACAGCATTTTGGCTGAAATATCGGTTTTTCATACTCGATGTAGACTTTTTTTGTAAAGTCTTAATTCACTCATAGCATTTAATTCATTTAATGTTTTTACACAAAAAATGTATTCTAGACTATAACTAGAAAATAATTATCAGCTCATTGGCATCAGCCTAAATTTTACAATCAGTTCATATTTACAATAAAGTAGAATGCTTAAATAGACATTTTTAATGAATTTTATCAAGTGGGATGCAAGCTTTACCACTTGTAGTGATTTTTCTTTTAAATAGAAAATAATAATAGAGAAATGCATAATGGTTTCAGCACTGACAATAATAAATGTTTCTTGAGCAACAAATCAGCAAGACCAAAGACATAAATTACATTTTAAAATATATGCAAATAGAAAACAGTATTTTAAATTGTAATAATATTTCAAAATATATTTGTATATTTGTTGAGATTTTTCAACAACGTAAAAAAGTTAAGTAAATTTAAAAGTATGCTGCCATTCATAAAGTGAATACATTTATGTGAAACTGCACAGAAAAAAAACAATACAAAAACAACCTGAATAAATAAATAAAAGTCTCTTGGCAACATATTCACCACATTTAATTTCTAAAACATTATATTCAAGGTCAATCCTAACAACAAAAAAGCTTTAAGCGAAAGGGAGTATGAACTGGATTCCTGCCTATGATTTTTGTAGCATATACAAAAGACCCAATAAATCACTAAGATTAACTTGACAAATGTTGATTAACTAAAGTCTTTTGAAAAAGGCTAAACTGCCAATCTGCCCTTTCTGTGCCAATGCACACAGCAAACCACTATTTAGATAATGTTAGAAACGTCTGGCCTGCATGTGCTCTGCCCTTTAAAAACAGCTCAGCATGTTGACCCTGTGTATTGACTCTTCTCAGCTAGCAAGTACATTGCCAAGCACAATAAATCTGACTTACAGGGCACAGACAAACATAAAGGGAACGATTACCATTTAACCAAAACAGCAAAACAAAAGTGACTGAATTACAGTTTAAAGTCTTTTTTTTCTGAGATATATAAGGCTGTATTTTTTTAAAACAAACCCAGCTAAACAGCTTTGTCAGCTCTGAAGAATTTATGTTAAAATAATAACTATGGATACTAGCGATATAACATTATAAATAGCGAGACTAGTAACCTAGTCGACTAAATGATAATGCTGCTGCTAGTTGACAGTGCAAATAGACTAGTTTAAAGCCCTGCATTTCAGCCCGAGACCGATGGGCCCCGACTTATTTATGCCCCTAGGGCCGGGCTTCGGGCCAATTTTCACGCTATAGCTCACATGCGGGCCGGGCCTTGGGCCTTTTTTGGGTTATCCTTCTATTTATATTTTTAAACATTAAATAAAAAAATTAAAAGTTGACGTCGACGATAGAAAAACAAACATAGAAAGACATTTCATAACCTCATAACTTTCATAATCTGATAATTCAACCCTTTATAGTTAAACTGACATACTGACATGACAGTCTCACGCACGCATGCACGCACGCACGCACGCACGCTTTTCCGTCAGCGCGACCCACGATTATATTTTACTTATATCCACTTATTGTAGTAGTAGCTATTATAGGCCTCTAAAGTAATGTAAATGTAAACAGCACGAGACCCTGCTACCACAACTGTCAAGACTGGCTCGCTCTGTGTAAAACCTTCCACTCTGGAGGCTATTCTTTTTCTCCACGATGCTCTGTAAGAGACTGTTCTAACTTTTCATTTGACTGGACTTTGTTTTCGTTTAACTGATGGAAACTAATGGAAAAAAGAATGGACATGTTCTGCGGTGCATTCTTGAGGTAAGATAACCTGCAAGTTTGTTTTTAATTAATTTAATTTGTTTAGATTGTAGGCTATTTCTCATTTCATTTGCTAGCGCTGTTGCGGGCCTGCCTCAGTATTTCAATTTTTTATTTTTTATTTTACTCACTGTGGTTTAATAAATAAACATTTATTAAACTAACTGTCTGTGGGATATGCTTGAAGTGTTTTATATATGGATTTTATTGAAGCCAAGTAAAGTATTAGCATTAATTTGAGAGGCTTAATTGATTAAATATGTTTTAGGCTACTTGCTGTCGGCTCGGCTATTTAACGTTAATCGTCATTTAAAAAAAAAAAAATGCTCCAAACATTTTTCTAAATTAACTTGATAAAGAAATGAAAAGAAACATAACACAAAACTGACCCATTTTTTAATTGTTGCAAATAAGGCAGGCTTCCGCTGTGTAATAAAATAAATAAATAAAAACACGGGCTCGTGTCGGACTCGGGCTTGATAATTCTGATGAGCTGTCGGACACGGGTCGGGTTAGGGCCTGAGCGTCTCGGGCCAGGGCCGGGCTCAGGCCTAGATTTGAGGCCTGTGCAGGGCTCTAGGCTAGTTGTTCAAATTTTTGGTTTTATTTTATAGTTTTACAGAGGATATGTTTCATTATTACTGTCATGCTAATCTTACATTTTAAAATGAATATATTTTTGTTAAAAGTATGTTGTTAATAGTCTATCGGGAATAGAAAACAAAATAATTTAATTTTACCCCAGACCTTGCATGCGTTCATTTTCTCTGTGTCACTCATGGAAATGTCCACATAGAAGTAGAGCCTGACCGATATATCGTTTAGCCGATATTAATGGCCGATATGAGCTTGTCGTCGATATATCGGTATCTGTGAATGTGCCGCAAATATGATTTTTTTTTTAAGAACATATGATGCAGATTACATTTCCTTAATGGTTTAATTACTTAGTTTGTTCAGTAGAGCACACTCCATTGTTTGCTACAGGCGACTCAGGTCAGTTTAGTGTTAGATGTGCGGATGAGCCCAAACTTCACCTGAGTCCGTTGCTTCAAATTATCTGCCCTCCACCCATCCACACCTATATTTGATCGTCACATTACAATGATTCTAATTCTTAGTTTTGCATGATGATATGATAGATGGCTAATTTTTAACAGCAGATTCAGTGACATTAGAGACTAGAGATGATCTGCGCATCACGGTATGCCTCTGCGGTGCATTAAAGTCTGTATTACGGCCACCAGAGCTGATCGCGGCCATTCAGTTAATGCAGGTGTTTATACTGGCTGCGCCATGGCCCAGAACTCATGCTTTGTTCTATTTATGATGTGCTGTCACAATGTTCAAATTATTTTTAATGGTCGGTTTGTCACAACCTGTTGCGTCACAGACACAGTATCAGCATAGTTTGTCAGTAACGTAGCAGATTGAAAAATTAGTATATTTCTGCAATCCAATGGACAGCAGTGCGGTGGTGGATTGAGTCTGTTGAATGGTGATTTAATGCTACATTGTCACCTAGTTGGAGAGACTCAATACTGAATAAATATACAACTATGTCCATGTTTTTTACTCTTACAATGAGCTTATCATATTTGTTCACTAAATTAGTAGGGCCCTATAGTTTCAGCGATGCAGAAAACATGGACGTAATCACAGAATTCAGACATAAACATGGAATTTACTAGCCTGGTAATACCAGACTCTGCTACTTCACTTTATTTCGTAGACAGTACAGAAGCTAAATGAAATTGAGCGGAAGTAGGAAGTCTGACGTAGTCAGGATAGGAATTTACTGTATAACGTGGACTGTGTCTGGGAATATTCAACTGCAAAAAAGACAATTTAAATATGAATGTTCTGTATGTTAATTTGATTTCCAGAAAATACACAACACAGAGTTTTTGAAAAAATATATTATGAATTATTATTATTTATTCATTTTAGATGTTTACATTTGGAAACGCTGTGCTTCCTGCGTAAACCTCTATTGGTTTGGCAGTAGCTTGCTTGCCCTACACAGTTACCTTGTTTAATTTTTTTATTTAAGTTATATATATTTTGTTCTATTTGTGTTAATTTATTTATAATAAGTGAAGTGAAGTTTACTGTTAAGTGAACTGATGTCAGACTCATTTTGAATAATAAAGTTTATTGTTAAATTGTTAATACCCTGTCTCCACTACATAGGCCTATGTTTGTCACAACATTATAAGTGTTTGATCACCACATTTGAGTTATCATTGGAAAAAATGTGTTTATGTATGTATATTCTGTTTATGTAGGATATATACTGTATTCTACAAATGGTACCAGTCCAACGTTTGGACACACTAATGGGAAGTGTCCAAACTTTTGACAATATGCTCTACTATAATATAGCCTACACATAAAGAATATTGTCCAGTATATCAGTATCTGTCTGTTTTCAGTCCGTAATATCGGTATCGGCATCGGCCCCCAAAAACCCATATTGGTCGGGTTTTAGTTAGAAGGTGAGGAAGCATTTTGACTTCCAATAAAATGGAAAAGTTTTGTGTAGTCTATATAATGCCATATTGGTGCATACCAATCAAGTTTGCTTATAGATTTTTTACACTAAAAAATTTTAAATGTATCTTACTTTCTTATAATAAGCTATTGAGATTCTACTTATTTGTTCTGCACTGCCTACTGCTTTTAATATACAGCATATGTATTTGCTAATGTTGATTGGGTGAACACTTGTGTTTATGTACAATGATCATTATGTAAGACAAGCACATTGCATATCTGACTTACTTCTCAGCAGCATTCAGTGTGGAGCTTGACAGTTGGATTCATAGATTAAGTCCCAATCCCATTTCTACCCCTTATCCCTTCCCCTTTCCCCTAACCTACTTTTTTGCACATTCACATGAAGGGGTAGGGGTGTCTCACTTCTCTTTTGGTTGGAGGGGCAGGGGGAAAGGCCAAATACAAAGATTTCTTGGGACCCCACTTCAAACAAAAGAGTATGAGAATTATCTCAGCATACACTGTCTACAGCGGCAACCTGGCTGACAGAGCGAACAAGGAGACTCATAAATGTATGCATTTTTGGCATTAATAAGGAAAAATAATACTTTTTTAATTAGGTGAAGGGGTATAAAATACTCCTGGGATTGTGCCTAAGTAGACCATTTCAAGTGGATCGCTTATACAGAACGTTTTTTGACTCTCTTTTGGTGGTTTGTTAGAGTAGTCGACAAGTTGATTACAAAATTTCCCTTTAAACGTTAATGTTCACAGCTAATAACAGCTGCTAGTACTTAAGACAAGACATTGTCGATGTGTTTTGGATGCAGTTAGGGAATGTCATGATGCAGTGGAAGACAATAAACTGATGCAGAGTTAGAATATGGACATATCACGGATGCTGATGTATACTGGGATTTTGTAGATGGAAAGTTAGTTTTCATGCTTAAATATCCCTATTTTCTCTTAATGATTACTTACCGTGTCTGAGGGTCTGTCGATGGGGCAAGAGGATTGTGAACCTGAAGATCAGGGGTGGCAGGAGATCCCATACCTCCCCTTGCCTTTACCATGGTGTCCATAGAAAGAGGAGTCTCCTTCCTAAATGATTGTCTGATAGGAGATGCCCTCTCCAGAGTCATGGAACTCTGTGGTTGGACTGTGTGAATGTCCATCATCCGCACCTCGCCCATCCGTTGTGGGGAATGGGGCGGGGTTTTGGAGCCTAGCATGGGTAACTGGCTATCCGTGTACTTCCTGCTTTTCTGTCGGAAGAGCGAAGGATGGTCCGTGGGCTCCATGGGAACACCGGGGTTACTGTAAGAGCGCATGGTGGCACGGTGGTAGGTGTAGTCTACTGTATCAGGGGGCGGGGCATGGTGATGTAACATATAGGGGTTAGCATAATGACTTTCAGCTCGGGCAGGAAGTGACATGCTCTTTGCAGCTATGTCATCGTCAGGCTTGACATCACGCCGCTCAAGGATGGCGCTCATGCAGGGGGAGGATGGGCAAACAGGGCCGGTGGCGGGGAGTGTGTGTGCCGCTCTCTCACGTGGCATTGTGGCAACCCCACTGCCTGAGGTGCGTGGGCCGAAGGGGATACGAGATGGGGAGGAGGGCATAGCATGAGGTGTGGTAGGGGACATGGAACTCTGCATATGGGGTGGAGGGGGACCCATTGGGGGCTGCCGGAGAGGATGACCACTCGGTCCAGCATACATCATCTCCCTGTGGACCTGAATGAGAGAGAAAAAGGATATAAGATTACACATAAAAAAAAATTCAAACCCAGGAAACCCTTTAATCAATAACAACTATTTAGAGTTTCAGAAAATTGACAGGGCAACATTTCTCATTTTCATGTTTTTGTAATAATTTTAGTTAATTAGTTAATTAGCTATAATAACACTGATGAATACATAAATATTGATGTCCATGTAATCCTCAGTGTTCTAGTTAAGTCTAGAAAGTTTTTTCTGTTCATTCGTCAGTGAGAAAGAAGTCTTACATTTCCATCTCACATGTGAAATGAAAGGGCTGAAAGAAGTCAAAGAAAGAAACACTGTGAGCGATCATGGTATTCATGGTAAAAAAAAAAACCACCTGCTTGGATCAAATAATATGTCATTGTACTCTTTCTAAATTCAGAGCACTAGTAATCTGTGCTGTTTTTTTTAAACAGGCAGCACACATGGGCAGCCTGATTTGACCTGACCACCCAAGGAGGTCCTACAGAGTAGATTAATCACACTAATATGCTTCAGATGGAAGTTGGACAAACTGTGCAAGTATGTGCGTGTGTGCACCGAGACATAAGTGGCTATGGTTCATATACATCTCACAATGTAATTAAAAGCATAAGTGGATATAGTATTGCCTCAAACAGAGTTTGTGTCCATAAAGCTACACTACTGGTTTACCGCAAATGAAATAAAAACAAAAGATGGATAGATAAGCTGCTGATAAACTGCCATTTCATTCAGAAAACATAACAGACGGAGGCAAAAAAAAGCAACAACAACAACATATGATGATTTAGACCACTTAAAAATTATTCTTCAGTTGTATCTGCATCTGATCAGCAGCTGCATCCAACAAAAAGTAAACGAATAAACAACTGAGATTACAAATATGACCTGAGCGGGAGAAAGATTTCCGATCAGTGAGCTTCAGAATGCAAAACTTCATACCTGAAGATACTAGACAGACAAACTCAGATGTATCCGGCGCCAAACTCAGCAATGGGGAGCAACAGGAAAAACCATATGACTTGACAGATGAATAGAATTCAGAGAAAAACTGGTTTAGAGTGAAACTAAATGTGTTAGTTTTTCGGTACGTAAAATGACAGAGAGAGAGAGAGAAAGAGAGAGAGAGAGAGAGAGAGAGAGAGAGAGAGAGAGAGAGAGAGAGAGAGAGAGAGAAGGCATTTACATCCTCTCAGGCCCAATTTCATTTATCACAAATATGTATTTATTTTAACCAGTAAGTGGTTTAAAGCAGAAGTACCTAATCAAATCAAATTCCATTTGAATTAGAATACACCTTAGAAGGCAGCTGCTTATGAAGGCAGTAGACAGTAAAGCAGTTATTGTCTGACTATGTCTGCCTCATCCAAAAATAAAAAACCAACAAAGCAGAGACACACCAGAAACAGAAAAGAATGTGCCTTTAAGCCAAACAGCTTTGTAAAATAATAGAAAGACGACAAAATGGTTGTTCAAAGCATTGCCCTTCTCCTCTGAATCTCCAACAATGATAGCATTGTGCTGAGGAGAGTCAGCGTTCAGGCTACACCCAGAACAGGTGAGACTTTCAAGCCAAGGACACCAGCATGCTATTTGATCAAAAATACGGTGTAAACATTAATTCTGTAAAATATTATATTTTTATATATTCTAATATATTACGTTACTCCAGTGTTGTGCGCTCCTTCATTAAACATTCTAATAATCTGATCTGATTGCCAGCCAATAAATATTTCTTTTGATCAATGTTGAAAACAGCTGTGCTGCCTAATATTTTTGTGGAAACTGTAATACAATTTTAGGATTCTTTGGTGAATATACATGAACAGATGTTACCTGAGCAACACTGTCTGAATAACATGAAAGTTCTTGCCTCCCTCAACCTCTCCAGTTTCTCATCTCTTCATTTTCTCCTTTGCATTACCTTAAAAGGTAGAGAATTTGCTGGAGGAAGGCTGACAAGAAACATTAAACCTGTAATAAATGAAGAAATCAAAAGATGATGGAATGAGAACATTTGGGTTGAATTTGGCCCAAGAAAGCCCCCCTTTTCCATTAATTTTCTGCTTCTCTTGCATTTTCTTTCTTAAATAAACATCCACAAGGATGTTAAAACCTACAACCAGAACGAAAAAAAAAAACATCTTAGATGCTGAAATACAAAATACACCGCAGCTGGTCATTTTAGATGTTGTCTAAGTGGGCAGTTTTTGGCCTGAATGATCTGCAAATTGGACCAAACCTCATGCAGACAGTCAAAAGAGACTAGTTTGACCATCCATTCAGTGGAGAGAGCTGAATTTAGCAGACTTTCGTTCATTTTTATGGGTCTGTTTCCAATTAACAGTCGTCTGTAAACCGTGGTCAGTCACGCTGCACAGTAATCTGCTTGCTGTTTTAACAGACTGGCACTGAGACACACAGCTGCATGCATGTGAGCGTGTAGATACGGATAAACAGATTCAGATCTGGATTTGTACATTACTGTTAAAACAATCTCATTACATCTCTTAAATTAAATTAACTGCTTGTGTTCCATAAAAATACACATTCAAAATGATCTTTGAATTTCAATGACAGAAATTTAATTCTGGAAGTTTACTACTTCTTTATTGGTAAGTTCCCTTATGGTAAAAAGCTATAATACATCTAATGTGACATTTCATGTAATTCAATAGTAAAATACTGTTAAATTTACAATTTTGGAAGTGAAAGAGAGTCATCTAATAAATTACAGTGGTAAACCATAAATTGGCAAATTTTGTCCAAGAATTATGTGTAACTTCACATTTGATGACAACTTACGTATATTATGGATTTACGTTATATCTAATAATGCTAAATTATGTTTATTGCATTATTTAGTGTCATTTGTACAGTTGTCGAGACCTCAACAAGCTGCACATAGAAAAATAAAATAGCTGCAAATTAAGAAAACAACTTCATCAATTTGACAACACACTCACTGCAAATGATCACAACAACCAAATAACGAAACGCACTGCAAATAGAAACAAATACACATCTGCAAATTAAGAAAACAACTTCATCAATTTGACAACAAATGTGCTGCAAATACTCCTAACCAAATGCAGATAAAATTCTTTATTTGGTTGAGTTGTGAGCATTTTCAGCACCTGCTGTCAAACTGATGATGATGTTTTCTTGATTTGCTGGTGCTTTTCTATTTGCATGTGTTTTCTAAAGTTGCAGCGAGTTGCACTCTCTCGGCCACTGTACATTTGTGTTCCCATGATGCCATTTTGTATCTGTATTGTAGAACTTTGGTTCATCATGTGGCTTTTTTCTTTTTGTCAGTATACTATAAAAGTAAACAACAAGTTTTAGTTATGTGGTATATTAACATTATCTAAATTAATGAAATGTACTGTACATTTTTACTCCGTTGCGGTTCATTCACTGTATTTTTTGGGCCTAAAGTCTCTTCCTTCTCTTTGTCACAGACACAAACAGAAATTGTGTGTTTGAATAGAAGCAGGGCTTATTTCATTAGTCTTTTAAATATGTCTGAGTATCTCCGTGCCTACTTGAAAGGCCTGATCACGTGTTTCTGTGTGCGTTTGCTCATTCACATGTGTGTTTAAGTCTGGATAAAAGCATAATGGATCACTTGTCCCCTCACAGTTACAATAGCAACAACTGTGGTCAAAACATCAAATGTGTACCGTCATCATATGTGTTTTCTGGCCTCAAATCAAACTTGAATTATTTGTATTACTGAAAGAAACACAATTAGTCTAGGAGATTTGCAGGCAACCCTCCCTAGTGAATATATTTCCAAATTTATACAATATGGCATTTGTCCTGTCACTCCTGAAAAAGACAAGTCAATAAACCATTAACCACATGTCTTATTTTACATATCAACAAATAATTATGTTCTAAAATTTTCATCGGCATAGTAATTAACACTCAGGTTTCATGCATATGAGGGCCATTGTTTAGGAACATCGACCGCTGTGTTGATATTGAATGTTTCCTTTTTTCATAGATGGGGATGATAGAAGGAGCGGAATGAGTCTTATGTGACATAAATCAAATAATATGTAATGTTTTAATGTGTATTTAGAAATGTCCAATTTTGCTAACAGGGATGCAAAAACAAAAAGCACCTTTATTCACTGCAAAAGATAGATGTATAGACAGACAGACACACAGATAAATAGTATATACCCTTTTCGTGCAAAGCCTGCTTTGTTTATATGAGCTGGGTGTCAAACCTATGATCGGCGTCAGTCACATGGTAAAGCATGTGAGAACTTGAATGAAACTTAAAGCCTTGATAGCTGTTATGCAATAACCTCTTGAAGGTGGAACAGGCTTTATTAAAAGTAACCAGGAAACCCTACTGATTATACTTTCCTTGAATTGTTACATGTATTACGGTTGTTCTAGAGGACGACCCAAGACCAAACACTTATACAGTCACAATCTTGCCTGAAATACAAAACTTAAACAAAACACCATATAAAAGAGCTTTCAATGCATCATGAATTCTTTGTAAACCGCCACAATGGCAAACGCTGACACTGATTCTCTGAACTTTGGCATGTGTCTGAACAACTTGTTCTCGCTCTCTTGTCAGAGAACAGATAATAGTTCATCTTTTGTATTCTTTCTCTCTCGCTCGTTTGTACTTATATAGCTGTAAGTCATCACATAACATACTTTTATCTGCTTAGACATGGACACGTGACACAAACAATAAGACTTTCAACTTTTAACTTTGCATGCATACTCCTAAAAGCAACATGAAATGTTAATAAGAGCCTTAAAACAAAATAATAGTGAATAAAGTCCTTCACTTCCTCAAACTTTTACAACCTCACTTAAGGGCTCTTATGTCAGCGTCTTAAGCTCTAATCAAATGCATATTAGCTGTGCGAGTTGGCCAAAACCAGACCAGGGATTACCACAGACAAAAGTCTGGGGCTACCTTGTTAAATTTGAGGAAACACACAGAGAATATGAAAGCCTTGCGATCTAATTTCCGTTACATTACCAGCAAACAAACAGGGCCCGGCAGGGGCGTAGCAAGCTTTTCAAAAGTGTGGGGGATGAATGTGGTTTGTTTATAAACAATAAAAACGATGAATACAGTGATAGAGGGGTACAAAATGTATAACATACAAGATATAAAAAGCTTCCCATTTAAATGAGTGATACTAGATAAGTATAAAAACACACTTGGAACACACGGAAAAAAAGTCAAAACTCTGTTGTGAAAAGACCCAACAATAGACTTCAGAAAAAAAATCAGAATCAGGAATACTTTAATAATCCCAGGGGGAAATTATTTTTGTTACAAACTCCAGATATACAAACAACATATATTAAGAACAAAAAATAATAATATTTATATAGTCGCAACCAAAAACAACAACCAACTGGCCAATGAACATATGACCAACTACCACTCATTTGAAAGAACCAAAAGTGCTCTTTCTGCCCTCCTTACAGGAGACAAACTGTTCAGCAATCATTTTTCTGTTTACCCTGTCCAGCTTGTCTTTATGTACATTGCACACAGCAATACTGTTCAGGCGGGTTTGTGTCATGGTGCTGCGAAGCCATGTTTTCAGCCTCCGGAGGCTGCTGAAACTCCTTTCTGACTCTGCTGATGACACAGGCACAACTAGGAGGAGTCGGGTCACTGTTTCGACTTGGTCAAAGAGACCACGGACCTCTGGGGTCATCCCTTGAAGAATAGCAACAATTTCAGTACTAGACTGGAAGCTGTACTTCATTCTGAACAATGCAAGCTGAACTTTGAGGATGTCTGGGTTGATTTCTGGGTACTGTTGGACAACACCATGTATCTTTCCAGTTAAGAGAACTTGTTCCAGGTGCCTTAACATTTGCATTCCCTCCTGCTCAAATCGTTCTCTAAACTGCATGTCAGCAACATCCAGAACTTTGTAGAATTCAGTCCTGTAGTAGTCAGGAGGGGAGACATGTACATGTGCAGGAGCATTACCTGTGAAGCGCTGAGGTGGGATACGGACACGAGGAGAGGCAATAGGAGTGAGATGGAGTGTCTCACACATCCTTGTTGCTTTCATGTAAAGAGCCTGAAAACTCTCTGTGTTTCTCTTTTTGCTGAAACTTTCCTTAACACAGGCAACAGCTGAAAGCATACCATCTAGGGTCTGTGTTCTGCTCTGGAGGGACATATTCAAAACCTCCAACTCCCCTGTGATCTCCAAAGCACATACAAGACCAAGGACAACATTTCCCTGCTGAAATGTCTCGTACAGCCCCTGTGCCTTACTAGCCGCATCAGACTCACTCACTGCCATCTCAGCCAAAGCCTTGATTATGCACTCGTACTGGTTTAGCACAGTGCGGATGGCACTAGTGCGGACCGTCCACCTTGTTGGACACAGAGGTCTTATACTGTGACATGGACCCTCACCCTCCTCAGACCTTGCAATTCCCTTAAATATGTCCTTCAGTTTCCCTGACTGCCCAAACAACACTCCCAACTCATTGACCCAATCCAGAGAATTACGGATAAATATTGAGGCAGTACAGGACCGCTGTGTAATTAGGTTAACACAGTGGGCAGCACAATGAACATAGGGAGCCAGAGGTTGTATTTTTCGTACAATGGCCTGTGCTCCATTGTATTTGCCAGCCATATTTGCGGCCCCATCGTATGCTTGGCCACGCAACCCAGTGATAGGCAAGTTTAGGCGCTGCAAAACATCCATGACTACTTTTGCTAGATTTTCTCCTGTTGTCAAAGAAACCTCATAAAGACCAATAAATTCTTCATGAGGGACTAAATCCTTGTCAAGATATCTCAAACACACTGCCTCTTGCTCTTTTCCAGACACGTCTCGTGTCCCATCCATCATCACAGAGTACTGCAGGTGTGGAAGTGATCTGATGCTTTCAACTATTTCTCGTATGATCACGCTGCTGAACAAAGTCAGGATTTCATTTTGAACCATAGCTGAAGTATATACATCCTTTCTACCACCTGTCAACCACTTGGCTAGAGAGGGGTCATCCTCTGATTTGTACTTCAGAACCTGTTCAAAATTTCCCTCACCACATTCATGGCCCCTAAAAGGTAAGCCCTGCCTAGCCAACATCTGCACAGCACCAATGATTTTGAGAAGACATCCCCTTGCTTCCTCTTGCTGTTTCACACTCACACTAGATAGCTGAACCTGTACTGATCGATCTTCATAGATGTGCGTTGTCATGGCTGTCTTATGACTATCAGATCTCTCATGCACAGTAAATCGCTCAAGGGCTTTTTTCCAATTTTTAAACCCAGATGAAATGAATGCTGAATCAGCATTCTTGGCAAGAGGTGATGTCTCAGAGTTAAAGGCTTTGGAGCAGTAAAAGCACAATACACCCTCAACACCAGGACTCACATGGAGCCATGGAAATTTCTGGTACCACTGAGTTTGAAAACTCAGAGTATATTTGGGCAAGGACTGTTTAGCAATTAATTTTGGATCTGGTTGATTGGGCTTACTGAACTGATGGCGAGTAACAGCCATGTTTGAGTTCTCTGCTACTCTCTCTACCATTTCATCTTCATCCTTATCCTCCCTGACCTCTCCCTCACTCTGTTCTTCTTGTCTGCCTGCTTCGTGTCTGCCTTTTCCTCCCGCTTCATCTCTGTCTTCTTCACTTCTGGCCACATCCTCAAATACACCCTAATCAAAACATTTGAAATGAAAACACACCAGACACACGTGTGCACCTGGGATGGAAATAAGCACCACCCATGACACAAACACACACACACGCACACACACATGGCCTCTCTTCCTTCATAGACCCCTTTCAGAAACTGTAACATTATTTTCATTGCTCACCTGAGAACCTTCCTGTGCTCTCTCTGAAACTGATGCCTCCAGCAATTTCCTCTCCTAAAGTGGTAATAATGGGCAGTGGTAAAGGAATAGAGACAAACAGTTACAGCTGTGGCACTAGCAAACCTCAGGGAATATTGAAAAGTAATATCATGAAATAAATGTGAACAGTATCTAATGGGAATAGGATACTGTTGTTTAATGTCAACATTTTTCAACTTTCAGCTTTCAACTTCACTTACAGGATTTCTCTTGAAAAAGGTGTCAATCTTCTCCTGCCTCTTTCTTTTCTGCATCTTAATGATACTGCGTGACAAAAAGACAGTGGTAAGCTTGATAGTGACATGGGTCTGACAGGACTGTGACTGAGACTGCTAAATTTTGCTTACTTATGGCCTGAAAAGGGGAGAAAAGAGGAGAAAAAAATGCCCACACAAATATACACTTTTCTTTCATAGTTCTTCAACAGGTATGCAAACAATGTCATCATTTCTCACTTTTTTCTCCTCAACAGGTAACGTTACAATTAAACACAACAGGGAAGTATCCACAAAAGTATTCAGCTAATCAACAAACAATACTCAAAATATCAAAATCAGTTGCACTGGCAATGACCCAAAAATACACTGCTTAACAATGGCAGTTTGTCCCCCCTTCTCGTCAATTCCCTGCCTCCTTCATCACAGTTATGTTATACATTGCATGCCACATAACGTTACATAACTGAATTTAGCTAAGTTAGCTGCTGAACAATATCCCAATAATAGCAATTAGCCTTAGTCTAAAAAACGAAATATAATACCGAAAACACTCGACATGTCAACAAAACGATAACAGAACATCTTCCCAAACACATATCAAGTTTATTTAAAAACCTTGAAAGCACAAACACTCATTCCAAGTACCTGGAAAAGGGAGATGTAAATAACAATAACCATAAGTTCCCGCCTCGCCTCGTCAGAATGAGCTGACCGATAACACTCCAAGAGAGGCGGGACTTAAGGCAGAACAGCCAATCATCAGCCGATCAGGCTCAAAGCCGGTGTCATGAGAGGGAGGGGGGAGGAGGCAGTCGCAGCGAGCGCAGACACAGAGCGGCCAGAGAAACGGAGGAGCGACTGTAGTAAGGCGTTTGTGCAAAACTGCGGAACAACTGCAGAAAACGTGTGGGTGTTGAACCTTCTCACCGGGAAAAGTGTGGGTGTTAAAACCCCCACATCCCCCACGGGTGCGACGCCCCTGGGGCCCGGCATGGCAAGAGATTAGAGGGGATTATGGGAGGAAAAGGAAAGAGGAAAAAGCCTTTGCTTTCTATTCAGTGCTTCCACCAATTCTGCTTCAATCCTGATCCAATCCCTCTGAAATTAGGCTCGGGGGACAAAGACGGACATGAAAGGATTGGAATGGGGTGACCGGGGTGGGGGTGTATCTAACTGTGAAGAGCAGAGGGACCCCTGGAGATGGCCGAACAGAAGAGGGGAGGCCGGGAAGGGACCTGTTATTTAAATAATGCCCTCAGTTCATTCTTTCTTCTAAGCATTCAAAAAAAAAAAATTTGCAAAATTTGCAAAAGAGCATATTTTCTAAATCAAGTATTTAGTGGGTTAGGAAGTATAGGGAAGCACTTGGTTTAGGTTTGTGTCCACTAGACACATGGTTGTTGAGCATGATATACATTGGACTATATTTTTGGCATTTGTATTTATTGGTATGAATCAATATTGGACCTTAAAATTTAATAAGCTGATATTGTACATTCGATTGTCCTTTAAAACATCATTAATTTAACAACACTGTTGTCAACAATAACGGACCAAAAATATAAATAGAACACAACTTAAGTAGGCTGGAAAATGAAGAATTATTAACTAAACACATCTGAACCAATTGACATAATGAACGGGAGACCGAAACTAGGTCACACAGAGCACATGGGGATAGAAAACACAACAAACAGTCCAGGGGTGTGACAGTCACGTGTATGTTTGGTTCTGTTTTATTTTTGTTCTAGTTTTCCTTGTTCTTGTGTTTCACGCAGTTTCTTTCTTTTCTCTTTTTTCTCCACAGGTTAGTTTCTGTGGTTTCAGATTAGTTAACACCTGTTTCTGTTCACCCTGATTAGTTCTCTGCATATTTAAACCCTGTGTTTGGTTCAGTTCCGTGGTCTGTTATTGTTGCATTCTATTTGGTTGTTGTGTTCTGTGTTTAATGCATCCTGATATTCAGTTAATACATTTTAATACTGCTGAAAATAGATCCTGCATCTACTACTGTTGCAACCAGCTCTGGCAGTTCTATCTTTAAAAAAAATGAATATACATACAAAGTGTACATTATATTTCAGGCACATGTTTAATGCATAAATTCACTTGAAGCATATCATTAAATCTGAAAAATATTAAAGAAATTTTAAATGTTAGATTTTTTGTTAATTTATTTATAGTATAGAAACAGCATAGAAAAAAATATATATATTTCTACACTTTTTTATAAACAGTACATTAATATCAGTTTATCATAATATGTCAAATATTTGTACATCCCTAATGATAAATATTACCAAACAATATGCACTACTGTTCAAATGTTTGGGGTCAGTATTTATTTATTTATTTATTACAAAAATTAACACTTTTATTCAGCAAGGATGCATTACATTGATCATAAGTCACCTTTATTTCTATAGCACTTCATACAAGAAACCAGGCTCAGTCGGGGGGCCTGTTCTCCTCCAGATGAAAACAGCATGTTAAACTAAAGACGTATAAAGAAATACTTTTTCGTTTCTTTTATTTTCTTTTGAACTTTCTATTAATCAAAGAATCCAGAAAAAGAATTCCACTAATTGAGCAGTAGTGTACCTAGAACCTCACAAGACTTGTCAACCATCTTTAACAGAGACCAGCCAACCAGAACTCTCAACTGCACCAAAATCCATTAATTATTAGATGTTATTGTTGATCTACTGCTCTGTTTAAACATATCTGTTCTACGTTGCAACACGGTCTAAGTCTAAAGTATTTGATGCATTCATTTCACAATATGAGGACCAAATACAAAGCCAGCCAAATTACATTTTCCAAGAGAAGATCTCTCTACTAAAGCTTTTGTTGTTAACAAATATGTCCACATTAGGTTGGTACTCACCCTTGTGTCTCCATTGATTGGCCGAGCTCCATGACTGAAGGCGTGCGCTGGATCTTTGTGGTACACTTTCAGGCAGGAGTGATCTGTGATGCTCCTGTGTTGGGAGAAATCCAAATCGTTACATATACAGACCAAATGTCTCCATCTGAACACTGTCGTGCACGGTGCATTGAAGGTCAGCCCCTCAGCGATGCCACAACGGGGTGCACTAGGGCTGACGAGATGTCAACACATGAGAGTGGTGAATTACAGCAAGAAAGGTCAAAGGAATCACTAGAATAAAGCGATTCACTGAGAGACACAGGCGAGTCAGAGCGATAAACTGGAGATTGAGGTGTGAAGCTATGGCTTTCTGAGAAAAGATCCATGGCGGATGTCTGTGATATCCATTAATGTCCAAACTAATCAAACTATAATTCTCTGTAGGTTCAAAAATTATTTACTAATACAGAATTGAGCTAAAACATTAACTGTCTACAAAGTAACCATGTTTGTCTATAAAAAAATGTAATGCCCTTTTCGGACGCGACTAGTTTTCTAAACTAAGTTTGAGTTTCGATTCTTAACACCTGACGACTGTGATTTTCATGTACGAATCCGAATAGGGCTTAAGTCTCTTTCTACCTGGATCACTCATAAATTGTTTGTTTGTGAAACCTAAGTGTGTAAACTGACGTGAACATTTTTCTTATGAAGTCTAATATGTGGTCATGTGACTGTAATTTAGATTTACAACCTTGATAAAAAAACGAGCTGTATCAAAGTACAAGTTACATCACCACGGTAATGTAAGGTCTGCTCCTCTGTCTACTCAGGACAATATGCGTATGAGTCAATATTTATAGTCTCATCAGATCTGAGGAAAGAAAAAGTTAATGATTACATTTTACTTTGATTGGCCAGTTATGTAAAGACACCATGAAACCGTTTGCAGTCACATGATTCTTTCCTATATTGACATATTTCCTGCTAAAACAGTACATTTGGGTGGGACGAACTGAAGGGCCATTAGGGTTTAGTCGCACTCAATCTAGGCAAATTGAACAAGTTTTGGGTGGGTAAGTTTTTTTTATATACTTTACTCAGCAAGGATGCATTAAATTAAGTGACAAAAAGTAACATTGACAACATTTACAGTAAATTATGTTCTATTCATTAGAAAATATAATTTGTCATGGTTTCCACAAAAAAGCTACGGTTTTCAGTTCTTTTGAATTGTAATATTTCACAATGTTATTGTTTTTCATTAAATAACATTTCTGATTAAATAAATGCAACAATGGTGAGAATAAAATATTACCAACCTTAAACTTTTGAATGATAGTGTTTATCTACTAGTTAATTTGTAAATTTTTAGCAGCGTACTGACATATAGACAGCTAACAGCCATGGACTAAAAATCATAAAACTCCAGTTGTCATTACACAGGGTCTTTTAAAGGTGATTCCCAACAGATATATATATATATATATATATATATATATATATATATATATATATATAAAGAGATACGGTAAGATAGCAGTGTAAACATAAGTGTTTGGAGACTGAGGGTGGAGGGAAAGACCAAAGAATGAGAGCGAAAGATATGTGGGAGTGTTTGTTTGAAGTGTGACATTAAGTGTCAGGGTTCTGTCACTTCAGTCTAGTGGTATTCATGGTTTTGTGACAGAGCCCTGATACTCTCCTCATGTCATTGTTTTCATGTGGCTTGCGATTGGTTTGCTGGCCATGTGCTTGTTTTTGTTTTTTGTGAGCACATGGCTTTTGTCTTTGTTCCTATGTGCCATGTGCTCTCGTTGATTGTCTTGACCCCACCCATCTTGTTACCTGATTATTGATGTAATTTTCCCCACATGTGTTCCCTCGTTACCCTCCTCATTAGCTCCCTATTTACTGTCCTTGTGTTGGCAGTTTGGTTGCTAGTTCGTCGTCTAATATTTGTCTGTGCACATCGTGTCTTGCCTTGCCAGTCAAGTTTTGTCTGTTTTCCCCTACGGGGTAGTTTTTGTTTTATTTTATTATTATTACTATTAAAGAGCCCTTCTCTCTGCATCATTGAGTCCTCGCCTCATCCCTCTACCCAAACCCTGACAGTTAAGTGGTGTGTTAATATTAGCTGTGCTGGTGGCTGATGTATGATAGATAGTCGGGTTTATTGGTTTAAGTCGAAGAAACAAATGCTGTAAGGTATTTAAAAGTCTGAGACTGTAATTCTGTTCAGATGAAACCTAAATAAAATGTTCTGTTCATGTGTATGTGAGCAAGGGTGGCTTACATATAGTCTAGATTGTATTAAAGAGACGTTACTGAAGATTTCCACAGCTATAGTTCCATATTACAGTAATAATTCACCCCTAAAATTCAAAGTCTGTCATCGTTTATTAACTGTCATTCCATTCAAACCCATATTAATTATCTTAGTTTCACAAATAAGATTTAAGATCCATGATAGAAGTCAATTTCAATTGGACTTATTTTATGACACATTTAGGTTTCTTTTGTCATTTTGTCTTTTAATTCGGAAAAAAGCAGCAGGAATATTCTGCTAAATATCTCATTTCATGTTCCACAGAAGAAAGAAAGTCTTAAAGGCTGGGAACAGCATGAGGTTGAGTAATTAGCCGAATATTCATTTTCATTCATTTTCTACACTTTAACAGCCTGTAAAACTAATGCATTTGAGGTTTGTTAACGGAGTTGGTTCTCAAGGAAAAAGCAATATAAAAGTAAATAGAGGTGCACTTGGATCTCAAAGAAGGTCACTTCCTATGTTAAGTGATGTCACAGATCTAGAGGAAGCAGGCCATGTGGAATGAGGAAGGGAGATAACAAACTGTTGAAACTTTAAGGAGGCTGAAGCTAAAACACATACACACCTGACATCAGTGAGTTCATAGTACATGTTCCTGGTCTCGTCTTTCACATAGATGGCAGTGCTGGGTGACTCCAGCATCTTCATGTTAAGCTGATGAGGGAAGGCACTAACGAACAGAGCTCTGATTGTATCCACACTTGTTATCTCATTAGGCATGCGTATCTGCTTTGTATCATCTCCATACTGCAGATACAACACTCCTAGAGAAAAAAAAAGAATGAGGAAACATTAAAACACAGGGTGTGAAAAGTTCAAAACATTATTTGAGCATGCAACTATAAAACTGCAATTATGTAGTATTTTGTCTTAATAAACACATAAAACTAAAATCTTTTCAAATTAGTTTAGGCATCATGTACAACTTGAAAAATGCTAAAATCAACATGTACATGTCATTAAAAGAGTAGTTCACTTTCAGAATGAACATTCTATAGTATCTGAACAGTTGATGGGCATCATTGACTTCCATAGTAGTCATTCTACTCCGAAACTGCCAATCAAATGGAAAACAAACACAGAAACGAGATGATAGCTCTCGCTCACGGCATGTATGCAACTTTCACTCTTTCAAGTGCAACATTTCCGCTCCATTCAGTCATGAATGTAGCCAAACAAGATCTGCTTGTTTATTATAGAAACAATGTTGGATGTTTATACCCTGGTGAAGAAAAGCTTCACTTTTTTTAAGTACAAAAAATAAATAAAAACTGTTCCAAAAGGTAGTCAGAAAAAATATGCTACTTCTAAGAATACTTGATAAATGTAAATTTGAAATGTAAGAATTCTGGCTATATAAGCCACAAGAAGTGTTGTATTGTGTTCTTCGTGGCGATGAAAGCAGCTCAGTGAAAATGTTTGAAAATGATCTATAAAATGGATAAGTTGAGAAAAATTGTTATTGAGCTATGGATTGAAAAAAAAGACTGAATCTCCCAAAGATCTGAATAAAATTCCCATGATTTACTTGAGAATATAATGTTGTCAGAATAAAAAATAGAATTCTCAACCTGTGAATAGGCAGTGGAGCAGTGCCTACGATAATATTGTAACTGTTGTTTTAATGATCACAAAAAAAGATGGTTTGTCTATATATATAATTTTTTTTCATTCAACTCACTTTGGTTTGGAACAGTCTCTGAACGCTACCCTACAATTTCACTCTAATGACCAACATTAATAACTATTAACCGAGCAAATGCAAACTAGGCCAAATGCCAAGCCAGATTTTAATGACTGCTTTCATCACAATCACATACAAACACTCTCAGCCAAACCTGAAAACCCTCAGAAACAAAAACTTCTAATTGTATGAACTTTAATACAACAACATGAGATGTTTCAATCATCTCCATTCATACCGTTTACTGTGGTAAAAATTTATTAATTGTACAAATGTTACAAATTTCTTAAAAGAGATCATCGCCATGGTATACATCTGAGTTTTGTTGTATAAAAGCTAAAGGGAGGCAGTTAGAGCGATCTAACAGTTAATAAATCAATGTTTGATCAGCATCAGATTGAATACCATAATGCATTTAAAGCTGCAAAAATGGCATATTATTCTACAGTTATTAGCAGTGACATCTCTAAGCCCAGAGTTCTGTTTAGAACAGTTAATAAGCTTATTAAACCTCCTATTAACATTAACTGTTCCACGACTGAGCAGTGTAATGAGTTTATCAATTACTTTTCATCTAAAATTGAGAATATCTATAATTCTATTGTCGGTAATCTTGCTTCTGAATTTGTTGATCTACATACTTCCTGCAAATCTCTCTGACTATGTCTTCTCAAGTTTTAATGATGTTGATTCTGATTTTATTTCTAAACTTGTTTTTTTCAATGAATTAAACTACTTGTGTACTGGATCATTTCCCTACTACTGTACTGAAAGACTGTTTGTGTGTTATTGTACCCCACATTACCACCATTGTCTCACATAGTGAAGAGATTGTTTCTCCTGCTTTAAAATTGGCAGCAGTTACACCAGTTCAAAAAAAAAAAAAGCCTGGCAGTGATATTGCTGAGATGTCCAATTATCTGCCAATTTCTAATTTACCATTCCTGGCAAAAGTCCTTGAGCAGGTAGTTGTTAGCCAACTCCAAATTCATCTTTACACAAATAGCCTTTTAGAGACTTTTAAATCTGGGTTTAGTTCTGGGTCTGGGTTAGATCTCAGACTTTGCCTTTATTTCAGGGTGTCCCTCAGGGGTCAGTTTTGGGACCTGTTCTATTTAGTATTTTACATGCTGCCTATTGGGCAGATTATTCAGAAGTATGGCCTGGGCTATCATTGTTACGTGGACGATACCAAGATTTATATTAGCACATCACCTGATCTCACTTCTTCCTCTTTAACTCTTTCTGCCTGTTTGCTAGAAATTAAAGCATGGATGAAACACAACTTTATAAAACCGAATTGTTCTAAAACTGAAAGTTTATTAATTGGCACTGCATCTAATGTTTTTTTTCCCCATCTTTTTTTTTTTTAATTGTTTGCATTAAACCCTTTTTTTCTAAGCCTGATGCTGAAAGGCTTATTCATGCCTTCATCAAATCATGGATCGATTATTGCAATTCTCTCTTTGGGGTTTACCTGCAAGTTCTGTTAAGAGAATACAATATATTCAAAACTCAGCTGCCCAGGTTTTGACTTATACATCCTCACATCATTATATTACCCCAATTAATATAACAGATAAAGCAGAGCATGGGCTGGCTCCTGATTACATTTGTGACTTGGTAACTCTTTCCACACCTTCTTGCTCTCTCCGTTCTGCTGGTTGTTTTTCCTTGTATCATACTCGTTATAAATGAAAAAAAAAACGCACCTAAGTTATGCAATGCATTACCTGTGTTTATTAGGAATTGTTTTAAGAAACTTCTTAGGAAAAGAAACCTTTTTACTGAAGCTTTTAATTTATGACTTTTACTATGATTTTATTTTTGATATTGTAATTTTGTTTGTACATGTTGTAGTGCTTTGAGAATTAAGGAAGGCGCATTACAAATCAATTGTATTATTATTATTATTAATTATTTTTATTTTTTTTTACTTTATCCCACTGTCTTGTTGTCCAATGAGAAGATATAAAAAAAGATGACAAGCTGCGCAAATCCAAGCTGATTAGATAACCAGCTTTACTGACTAGATGTGCATTAATCATCGGCCGATATATATCGTGCACCCCTAAAAAATGGTACGATATTAAACTACTGACTAAACATCAACATGCAGTTGAATAAAATATCACATCAACATGCAGTTGAATAAAATTTCACATATTTGAATTGTATTACAAAATATAAAGCAAGGCTTATAAGCTTTGTAATACATACATTTCAGTAGAAAGAAAATTAATGGGATTTTTACTTCCGGAACCTATACTTAAGCAGGTCTTAAACAAACCTAAGACAACATCTCTCAACAACGACTAAAACTTAAGATCGCTGAACGAAAGGAATGGTGACTTACAGCAAGCAGGTCGCTTCTGAATATCTTCAATAAATGCATGTCTCCTCGTCTTTGTGTTGTGCCCTGATTAAACAACATCCAGTTTTTCTATGCAGGTCTGTCTATATATATATCTTCTCAGCTAAATTTTGAGGGAATAGTTTGAGTGAACACACTTTTTCTCCCCATAATTGTATTTCCATCTGGTCCATGTTTAAACCAACCAATCAGAGTTAAGCAGCCAGAGAAGGCTCCCATTTCAAGGCCTGTGTGTGTTGGACTGTCATTCTATCTGGATGTAGAGAGAATACGGGGTGTTCTAGAGAATACATGTGTTTGTGTATGTTGGAAAATCTGTCCTATTTCCGTGTTTCTGTTTGTGTGTGTGTGTGTGTGTGTGTGTGTCCACAAGCATGAGACTGTGCAGTAATATACGACTGTGCCTTGTTAAGTACAGGTTATGAATTTCAGCTGTGGAGCCTCGTAAATATTCCATTACATGAAGTGGTAATGACAGAGCCAAATTCGCTGTTATGACATTGAACTTAAGTATAAGAGACTGACAGACAAACACAAGTATCCACACAGTTCCACAGACGCTTTAACTCTGCAACTAAATAATTTAGCAACAGATGGGAAATAAGTAACACAGCAGTACGGGATCACTCATTCACAGACCCACTGAATTCCAAAGAAATCTCAGCAGATTTCCACAGAAATCGAACACCCTTCATTCACAAAATGCATGCCTACCTAATAAGTCTGCATGGTTGCTATATTTGAAATATGTCTATTTCCATATAATTTAGTACATGCACATGAATTTGAATACCTAATGAGCGATCCTTGGTCTGGTTAGTGGAGCGGACCACGGGCAGACTGGCTCGAGACCGGGAGCCTCGGGTGAAGGCGATGGGCATGTCGCACTCAGACATGACATCCAGAGCATCTAGAGAGACCAGTGAGCCGTGCTCCAGCTGATCCACAAACACAGGCACTGGACTCGGACACGCCAAACTCTGCTTAGAGCTCTGTAGAAGGAAACAAAAGTTTAGATTTGGATTTGATAATACATCGTAAGTGCAATACTCAAAACCATATTTGGTGTCTCTGAATAACAGATCATACCAACTTAAAATAATCAGGCTGCTTTTAGGGACAGTGCTTGGTTCAAAGTAGCCCACTATTCTTTACCAGCACTAAACAGCTTGATAAAGATGATCTACCAGGTCAACCTCTGTGCCACCAACCAGTAGCCCAACATCAGGGTTGTCCATCTTTGTCAAGCAGCGTATTACCATCAATGGACAGAATACACTCTTAAAAATAAAGGTTCATGATTGACATTAATGGTTTCATGAAGAACCTTAACATCCGTGGAAACTTTCTATTGCACCAAAGGTTATTTTTTAATGGTTCTTTAAACATTTTTCTTCTTCTGTGGAATCACTGCGAAATCCCCTTTTTGGAACCTTTATTTCTAACAGTGCAGAACCTAGTCAAACTATCAGAAGCTGGTTTTAGCTGGATTTCCAACAGGGTTTTCTTCACTACATGCATCAAACTTGAACTACTAATTGTGACCAAAGCATAATGAATATATTAACATTTTCTGAAACACACACCGCAAATTTAATTTAAAGCGACAGCAGCTGGTCAGCTGTTAAGACTGCAAGCAGTCATGCAGATCAGACTGACTAGTCTACATACACCAAAAACTAGATTCAAAGTGTAAACATAATTTATAAATCAAAAAAAGTATGTACATGCCAGTATACATCAGTACAGTCAGTTAATTAGTTTCAGATGAATACGTTTTTTCATGTTAAGTGATTGTGTGGTATTGTTAAACACACACATGCAGAACACACACGTTCATACGTGCTTGTACTGACTCTGCGTGAACCAACATTCTGGATTTTCAGCAGATATCTTTGAATATCTATCTCAGAGTGCAGAGCGGACAACATCCCCTGAAATAACTATAAGTACAGAGAGAGAAACACATACATAGTATGAAGACAAAAAAACAAAAAAACATATGCATAACAGAACAGTAAATCTGGACTTCTGCAGACTCCTGCCAAGCACTTATGGGCCATTACGATAGCCTGATATGGATAATGATGTATCAGGGGTCACACACTGAAAGCATTCATTCTTCATTTACCCCTACAAAAGAAATATGTTCTAATTAATTTTAACAGCTACTGAAAAAGAATATTGTAAGTGAATTTTAAATTTAAGGAAATTTGTATTCTCAAATGTCATTCACGTATCCACATATTGAAGAATTAAAGCCCTACATCAAGGTGAGTAAATTATGACAGATTCAATTTTGAGCAAACAACAGGAATCAGTTTCAATCAAATACATTTTAAAATAAGTCATAACATCTGATACAAAGAGCTTTTTGATATTTAAGTCAGCTGATGCATCATTAAAAGTCAACTAAAGAGCAGATCTCTTGACACTGAAACACCCACACACCTGTGATTTCTTGTAATGTAGATGTTTATTCATCTCTTTGATATTAGGTAGCAAAAGAGAGAGTTTGAACTAAACTAGATGAAACTGGATCAGGACTTTCCAGACCACAGCAAAGTGTCCTGGGGTTCTTTTGAGGGCAGGAGGTGGGAAATTAGATTCACAACCAACACGATGATTTTCTGCAGGCACGCATAAAACAGGAGATGTCAACCGACTGATGACAATAAAAGCTCAAGGGTGTGTTTGCGCGTGTGTGAGTCACTCACCACAGGTTAGCTTCTATTCTCAAACCTTTTCTATAATAAGCAAAAGTTCATCACAAGTTCGAAAAGTTTTTGAGAGTTTGAGATATTGAGAGAATTGAGAGTTAAACATCTCAATTCAAGTACCCAAAACAAGAAATACAAAATAAACACCATAATGTTGCTTAAAATGCTGGACTAGACTGTTAATTTTAATTAAACACGTATAAATCATGTATAATCAATGAAAAAAATATAATAATGTATTAATAACTGACACTGATTGGAGTCCTGTCCTTGTCTGACCCCACTGACAACATACTCCAAAAAAAAAATAAATACGAGCACAGGAGCGTATTTAACTTTTTCTTAAGTCCACTTATAATGTTTCTTTAGATTTCTTGCACACACAGCAATCATAATTAAGCCTTTCATGACCATTTCCACACTCTCTTGGCCCTGGTTATGGCTACTGTAAATTTAACTTAAAAACCTACAATCACCTTATATACCTTCTATATGCAGATTATTTATTATTGGCGAACCTTTTGTATGTGAAATGAGTAACAATGGCAAGTTGTTGGACATTTAAAAGGTGTTGATATGTAAATATGAGCAGTCATATGTTAACGCGCTCACGGCTGTGGCATCATTACTGTGATGATGCCTGAATGGCCCATTTTTCTGCTTGGTTTCAAAAACTAAATCTGGGTGGACCAGAGATCTGAGTTGAGAAAGTTAGAGTAAATCTACACAGTAGATCATAGTCATAAATTACTACACTCTTTTGTTTCAGAAGAGTAAAGAAAATCTTGTTTTATATGACATGACTAACTTGAACTAGATAACGAATAAAAGCAGCAGATAGCAAGAAAAAAGCCTTTTCTTTTCTATTTAGTTTTTTAGCTTTTAGTGTGAACAGGCCCTAAGATTGAAAAGACGAAAAAAGAGGACGGAAAGATAAACACTACTGTTCAAAACTTTGGTGCTGGTAAGATGCAGGTGCAGAAGTATCTTGAAGAAGTATCAGCTCACCAAAGTGGCAATTATTTGAACAAAATACAGTAAAACAGTCATATTATTACAACAATTAAACAATTACAGTTTACAGAGCTGCATGCTTTAAAATGTAATTTATTCCTGTAACAGCAAAGATACATTTTAAGCAGTCATTACTCCACTCTTCAGTGTCTCATGATCCTTCAGAAATCATTATAATATGCGGATTCCCTACAGCACCTTTAAGTTGGGAGACATGTGACCTTACTCAGTGAATTGAGCTAATTAGTTTAAAAGTTGAGTAAACTCAAAAAAGGTGTGCAGCAAATTACCTTGTTATTTTAAGTTAAGTCAACTTTTCTTTTTTTACAGTGCAGAGACGGAGACTTTGGAAAACAATGCCGTAGCTGCACACATTCGCTCTGCGTATCATTGATGACAGTGTAATAATAACATCATTCACATTATTGTGCATGTGATTTAAAAAATAAGGAATCTACCTATTCATATCTATGGCTGTACCTGTATGAATGGTCACATGACATGCGTTTTAGGTTCTATAGTGTTTCTGAAACGCATCAGACGTCAGTGTTAACGGGGCCTGAAATGAATTACTTCCAGTCAATTCTTTTACTTCTTTTACTTACACATATGGGATATGAATCTTTAAAAAGTGATGTTCAAAAAGTTCAAATGAACACACTTCCACTTAATTTTACTGTTCGGACAGCTATCACAACATGAAAAGAACAAGTGTAAATGGCCTCCAAGAAGCATCAGAGATGGACAGCAATCCGCTCTAACATCAGCAATCACAATATTTTCTTTTCTAAACCAGACACATAATCTTATCAGTAATGCAATAACAGACCTACAGTTAGCTCTCTATCCCCTTTACACAGCAGGCCTGCAGATATTGTATCAAAACCCTGTTGAACCACCACCATCTGGAAGTTTGTCCATCTGGTCTTGTTTTGGTCTGGTGAAAGGTATAAAGGCTATTTTCCCCTTTTCCTTTTATGCTGGTTCCTCTCTCTCTCTCTCTCTCTATCTCTCTCTCTTTCTCTCTCTCTCTCTGTGGACAGGAAAGGGCAGGAACAAGTGAGGGTGAGGATACATTCTGTATGGGCCAAACAGAACCAGATGGCAATGCTTGAGGTCTCATCTGCACGCAAAGGAGGGACACAGATGTTTGGAAGGGTGTTGACAAACATCTGAGTGATCCATCACATCAGCACTGACACCTTGGCAGGAAAATATCAAACACACACAGATGGGTTTGGGCATGTATGCTGACTCTGCTGGCTCATCTTTAATACAATACAGAGGAATTTGTGGTGGTGGCTTCAGTGTGTCTGTCAGTGATGGTGCAAAAGTTATTTAAATGTAGTCTTCTTAGAACAACAATTATATAAACTATAGCCGGAAAGCATTTAGTACAAACAATCATACATAAATAAATATAAGTTGTTGTTTTTTTTTTCGGTAAAATGTTTTAAACACTACTAGAAAAAATATTACAATATATATATTTTAGATAATTATTTTTGAATTATTTTGAAATATTTCGATATTTATTTTTTTTAAGTATTAAATCTAGAAACCATAAACTTACATGATATTCAATTTTGCTTGATTTTTTGAAGGACGATTAGCTATTTTGGTAACGTTTATTTTAAGTGACGCAGTTACATAAATTATATGTATATACTATTTTATTACACTGTAAGTACATCACCTTAAAATAAAGAATAACTGACATTTTATTGAAAACAAGACAAAATTATTTTTGGGCAGTTCAGTATATTCAACTGCTATGATCAATTATTATGATCTCTCACATATTGTGGGTATAAATAAAATGTAATATTATTTCTGTGAGTTCGATGTTTACAACCATGATAAATACGTAATGAGTGAGTGACGTGACATTCAGCCAAGTATGGTAACCCATACTCAGAATTTGTGCTCTGCATGTAACCCATCCGAAGTGCACACACACAGAGCAGTGAACACACACACACACAATGTGAACACACACCCGGAGCAGCGGGCAGCCATTTATGCTGCAGCACCCGGGGAGCAGTTGGGGGTTCGGTGCCTTGCTCAAGGGCACCTAAGTCGTGGTATTGAAGGTGGAGAGAGAACTGTACATGCACTCCATAGAGATTAAGTGAAGAATTGCAAAAAAAAAAAAAAAAATATATATATATATATATATAATAAGGGCTTTATTAACTTACTGACTGTATCTGATTTGACCTCTCTTGACGATCTTAACCCCAAAAACCCTGAACTGTCTCTAGACGTTATATCCCTGTCTGGATGGTTGTATTTCCATTATCCTCCTTTGTCAATCAAAAAACTAAATTCACCACCCAAAATATCTGATGAACAGACACTAACTAATAATAACAGAATGACACTAGCTATTTAAATAATACTAATACTGTCTGTGTCAGCCTCATTCAATGAGTATTAAATATTGTAATCATCAGTAATTTCATGGTCTAATGGAAAAGGGGCTGTTTCCCCACTATTTCTGCTAACCTTGGTGTTTTGAACTGTATCAGAAAAAGGAGAGAAAGTTTCTGAATGGAAAATGAAGGAATGTGCTGACACATCAATATCCTTGAAGATGTGTGAAAAATCCACGTTCTGTAAAAAAAGTTATGTAGCATCTTAGCATTAAACATGGCACTTTAACACTACTGTTCAAAAGTTTACGGTTGGTAATACTTTACTTTAATACTTTAAATAAGATGTGTACTGTATTTTAAATACAGTAATTCTAATTTTAATATATATTTTAGATGTAATTTATTCCCATGATGGCAAAGCTGAGTTTTCAGCAGTCATATTACATTTGGAACTCAAGAAGCATTTATTATTATTATCAATGTTGTTCTATTTGATATTTTGAGGAAATTGTGATTTTTTTATTTATTTGATGATTATAAAGTTTATTTGAAATAGATATATGTTGTAACACCCCATCAAACAACAGCTTTAACTAAACCTGGCTCCACTCAACAAAAATGTAGCCCTGGTCCTCATTTTGGTCTTTGTACTGGTCTATGAAGAATGGGAAAGGTCAACCTCAACCTCAAGAGGACAGCCACTGACTCGCCCCTCTCATTACAGGACACTGACCACTGTCACACTCTCACAGATAAATCACACAAATACTCACAATGACAAAAACTAAAAATATATCTTTCTTGAGCACCAAATCAGCATATTTTAATGATTTCTGAAGCATTGTGTGACACTGAAGACTGGAGTAATGGCTGCTGGAAATCTTTGCATAACAGGAATAAATACATTTTAAAATGTATTAATTAATGTTTAACTTCACCGAACAGCTCCGATTGGCCTGATGTCATCAACACTTGTTATTGGGTTCCCAAAAAAAAATGTTAATTGAGCCAGTGCACATAATACAAGTTTTGAATAAAACTGTAATTTATTTACTTACTTTCATATGTGATGTTCAAAGTGCCACCATAAACAATGAACCCCTGTTCATGAAGACGCACCCTTGGTTGAGTTAATTTTGCCTGAAAGTACTTCTCACACACTAGAACAATGCAAAGCCCGTCAGCTCCTCTGCACATCATGCTTAAATGAGCATCAAATCCCCATCAGCCAACCTGCCACAGTATTTGCATGGCCCTGTGAAATTGGGCCATTCATGGGAATGAAGCAGCCAAACATGCAAAACTGACACTGCACTGATGCTTTGAACTGACAGCGTCTCCAGTGTGAGCTCATGACCCCGCAATGACCCACAGCTGGACATTTTAATATATCAATTCACTCATGTCTGCTCTTGGCAGACAACGGCAATGATGGAGAACTGGGATGGTGCCAAGCGGATGATCTGTGACAAGCCGGGGTCACTGCACTAAAATAAAATGTGCTGAAGATCATTACGAAGAAGCTGGTCCCAGATCAGCATCATAGTGCACAGGATTGTGTTAACAAGAAAACTGTGCTAACATTGTGATTCATTTAAACCTTTCTGACACCCGAAAGCCCAGTATTACAGTATAATTAGTGAGTGTTTCAAACTGACATACACAATGGCACCTTGCTCAACCACTATTTAGTACAGCATAGTACTTCATGAAGAATGTAAAAATGAATTCTACACTTCAAATCAACTTCATGTCTGCAAGTCCAGTTTACACCCAGAATGCTCAGCCCTTCATGAGCAACGCTCTTAAAGTCATTGCATTAGGTGTCAAAATCTGCAATAGGATGAATAAGTAAGCTTTCCAAACAGGTCTAAACAGCTTTCTAATAGACTGTATCATGGCTCATTTCATTTGAAAGCAAATGTTGAAAGCTTCTTTACAGCATTATTGATTGTCTTTCAGCTCATTGCTAGGCATACTTACGCAATAAAAATGTGCAATATTGTTATATTTATTTGTTACCCCTCCATCCTAGTACATCCCTGCATCTCACTCAATTCTATTCCATTATCATATATAGCACAACTGTTTATAATTTATTTATTTGCATTTTTGTTTGTTTGTTTTTTGTTTTGTCTGTGTGTTGTTGTCTCTGTGCACTGGAAGCTTATGTCACTTAAACAACTTCCTTGTATACGCAAGCATACAGGCAATACAACTCTTTCTGATTCTGATACAGAATGCTCACTGGAAAAAGTGTGCCCCTGTCCACATTTCTGCAAACTCCAAATGAACACTAGTGACAGTAAAACACCAATAACTTTTGTTCCTTTTCACACACAAAAACAAATATAAATAATAATAATAATAATGATAATCAAATAATAAAGACTTATTTTCGCATGGTTCCTTTCACAACATAATGCCATGACCTCACAAAACTTGCACTGTAGTGCATTTGTAGACTACCTAAGTTGGAATACATAACCAGCTCCATATATTTGGCTCTACTGATGTAAACTTGCTTGGTAGCTCACCTGGTATAGTGCTGCACTTGCAATGCAGAGCAATTTTAACAGGTTTTATTAAAATATTTCATATTAGAATGCTTTATCGATTACCGCCTGCAAATCACAAAGTATCACATAAAAGTATTGCTCTTAGCCAACTACTTTGAAAAGAAAAGCACTGTTGATGTGCTTTTATGATTCGTTAGCATACGTTTTTGAATACACGTTCTGACAAATCTTTAATCGAAGGTCATTATAACTTAAAAGTTTGAAAACCTTGATAAAACGTTACCTACGTTACACTAAAAATATACGTTTCCATCTTATTTTTCACTTGTTTGGTCAAGCGCCGCCCAATTCTTATTATTCGCAACTTGGACCCCGCCAACTGAAACAACACAAACTACTCAAAACGCCAAAAACAACCCCCAGAATCCAGGTCTTCACGCCTTATATCACTGCGGTCAAGCCAGCCGCGGTTTGAAAGTACACGGTCAAGCCAGCCGCACTTTTTTTTTTGTTTGTGCGTCTAATCGTGCACTGACGGTACGGGTGCAGGGAGCGGTCAAAATAGATGTAAAGAAGCTGTCGTAACGGCGTTTCCTTTATACTTTTTCTGATATTTTCAATAGTTCACGGGTGCCAACCCCCTCCCAAAAAACATAAATGAAATAAAATCTGCATAAAACGTCATTTAACCCATAAAAAGAACTTAAAGGGACATCAGAATATTTATGTATTGCTATTTCATGTCATGATATAAATAATGCATTTTTTTAAATGACTTGAACATTGAATTAATGTTTCTGAATACATTATTTTTGTACATTAACATTTTTATTTTACATTAATATACATAATTTATCAATGTATATATATATATATATATATATATATATATATATATATATATATATATATATGTGTGTGTGTGTGTGTGTGTGTGTATAATATATATATATATTATATATATATATTATATATATATATTTTATATATATATATATATATATATATTTTATATATATATATATATATATTATATATATATTATATATATATATTTTATATATACATTTTATAAATATATATTTTAAATATATATATATATATATATATATGTGTGTGTGTGTGTGTATAATATATATTTTATATATACATTTTATAAATATATATTTTAAATATACATTTTATATATATATATAATATATATATATATATATATATATATATATATATATATATATATATATATATATATATATCAACATTGATACAATATGTAATGCGTATGTGTGTGTTGTTTGTGTGTGTATACCTTTCAACTAATAGTGATCCTGACTATTGCTGTATTTTTTTTCAAGTTAAAACTATTATACAATTTTTGTACAATTTAAAGGCAAATCACTCCAAAAGTCAATGTGCATTTTCACTCTTTTCTCATAAAAAGCACTTACTCATAAAATGCTTTCCTTAAAAGGTTTGCTCCTTTTTCCAATTGATAACTTTTAACAGTGACCCAGAATATTACTGAATTAATTTAAGTTATTTTACTGTATAGCGTTGGAGAAAATTAATGGCAAAATAACTCCAGAAAAGTGCATTTTAGCACCTGCACCGTTACCCATTTTCATACACTCATAAAAATCTTTGCTTCATGGGTTTGCTCTTTCTTTCAGTGGATTCCTATTCACAGTCACTCTTACCATTGATATATTAATTTTCAAATATTTCTACTGTATAGTTTTGGAGAAAACTAAAGCCAAATTCAACTCCAAGAATCTAATCACATAAGCTTTTTAACACCATGTCCCATTTTCAAACATTTACAAAAATCTTTGCTTTATAGGTTTGCTCATTCTTTCACTTGATTCCTATTCACAGTCACTCTGACCATTACTGCGTTAATTTTCAATTATTTTTACTGTATAGTTTTGGAAAAAATCATTGGCAAAATCATGCCAAAATCAAAGTTTATTCTATCTGTTGCACCATTACCCATTTTCAAACAGTCATAAAAAATCTTTGCTCTATAGGTTTGCTCGTTCTTTCAGTTTATTTCTGTTCACAGTCAATCTGATCATTACTGTATTAAGTTTCAAATATTTCTACTTTATAGTTTTGGAGAAAACTAAAGCCAAAATCAACTCCAAGCATATAAGTGCATAAGCACTTTACATCATGTCCCATTTTCAAGCACTCATAAAAATCTTTGCTTTATAGGTTTGCTCGTTCTTTCTGTTTATTTCTGTTTACAGACAATCTGACCATTACTGTATTAAGTTTCAAATATTTCTACTGTATAGTTTTGGAGAAAACTGAAGCCAAAATCAACCCCAAGCATCTAAGTGCATAAGCACTTTACATCATGTGCCATTTTCAAGCACTCATAAAAATCTTTGCTTTATAGGTTTGCTCGTTCTTTCAGTTTATTTCTGTTTACAGTCAATCTGACCATTACTGTATTAAGTTTCAAATATTTCTACTGTATAGTTTTGGAGAAAACTGAAGCCAAAATCAACCTCAAGCATCTAAGTGCATAAGCACTTCGCATCATGTGCCATTTTCAAGCACTCATAAAAATCTTTGCTTTATAGGTTTGCTCATTCTTCCAATTTATTTCTGTTTACAGTCAATCTGTCCATTACTGTATTAAGTTTCAAATATTTCTACTGTATAGTTTTGGAGAAAACCGAAGCCAAAATCAACCTCAAGCATCTAAGTGCATAAGCACTTTGCATCATGTGCCATTTTCAAGCACTCATAAAAATCTTTGCTTTATAGGTTTGCTTGTTCTTTCAGTTTATTTCTGTTTACAGTCAATCTGTCCATTACTGTATTAAGTTTCAAATGTTTCTACTGTATAGTTTTGGAGAAAACCGAAGCCAAAATCAACCTCAAGCATCTAAGTGCATAAGCACTTTGCATCATGTGCCATTTTCAAACACTCATAAAAATCTTTGCTTTATAGGTTTGCTTGTTCTTTCAGTTTATTTCTGTTTACAGTCAATCTGTCCATTACTGTATTAAGTTTCAAATGTTTCTACTGTATAGTTTTGGAGAAAACCGAAGCCAAAATCAACCTCAAGCATCTAAGTGCATAAGCACTTTGCATCATGTGCCATTTTCAAGCACTCATAAAAATCTTTGCTTTATAGGTTTGCTTGTTCTTTCAGTTTATTTCTGTTTACAGACAATCTGACCATTACTGTATTAAGTTTCAAATATTTCTACTGTATAGTTTTGGAGAAAACTGAAGCCAAAATCAACCCCAAGCATCTAAGTGCATAAGCACTTCGCATCATGTGCCATTTTCAAGCACTCATAAAAATCTTTGCTTTATAGGTTTGCTCATTCTTCCAGTTTATTTCTGTTTACAGTCAATCTGTACATTACTGTATTAAGTTTCAAATATTTCTACTGTATAGTTTTGGAGAAAACCGAAGCCAAAATCAACCTCAAGCATCTAAGTGCATAAGCACTTTGCATCATGTGCCATTTTCAAGCAATCATAAAAATCTTTGCTTTATAGGTTTGCTTGTTCTTTCAGTTTATTTCTGTTTACAGTCAATCTGTCCATTACTGTATTAAGTTTCAAATGTTTCTACTGTATAGTTTTGGAGAAAACCGAAGCCAAAATCAACCTCAAGCATCTAAGTGCATAAGCACTTTGCATCATGTGCCATTTCAAGCACTCATAAAAATATTTGCTTTATAGGTTTGCTTGTTCTTTCAGTTTATTTCTGTTTACAGTCAATCTGTCCATTACTGTATTAAGTTTCAAATGTTTCTACTGTATAGTTTTGGAGAAAACTAAAGCCAAAATCAACCCCAAGCATCTAAGTGCATAAGCACTTTGCATCATGTCCCATTTTCAACCACTCATAAAAATCTTTGCTTTATAGGTTTGCTCGTTCTTTCAGTTTATTTCTGTTTACAGTCAATCTGTCCATTACTGTATTAAGTTTCAAAGATTTCTACTGTATAGTTTTGGAGAAAACTGAAGCCAAAATCAACCCCAAGCATCTAAGTGCATACGCACTTTGCATCATGTCCCATATTCAACCACTCATAAAAATCTTTGCTTTATAGGTTTGCTCGTTCTTTCAGTTTATTTCTGTTTACAGTCAATCTGACCATTACTGTATTAAGTTTCAAATATTTCTACTGTATAGTTTTGGAGAAAACTAAAGCCAAAATCAACCCCAAGCATCTAAGTGCATAAGCACTTTACATCATGTGCCATTTTCAAGCACTCATAAAAATCTTTGCTTTATAGGTTTGCTCGTTCTTTCAGTTTATTTCTGTTTACAGTCAATCTGACCATTACTGTATTAGGTTTCAAATATTTCTACTGTATAGTTTTGGAGAAAACTAAAGCCAAAATCAACCCCAAGCATCTAAGTGCATAAGCACTTTACATCATGTGCCATTTTCAAGCACTCATAAAAATCTTTGCTTTATAGGTTTGCTCGTTCTTTCAGTTTATTTCTGTTTACAGTCAATCTGACCATTACTCTATCAAGTTGCAAATATTTCTACTGTATAGTTTTGGAGATAACTGAAGCCAAAATCAACCCCAAGCATCTAAGTGTATAAGCACTTTACATCATGTGCCATTTTCAAGCACTCATAAAAATCTTTCTTTTATAGGTTTGCTCACTCTTTCAGTTTATTTCTGTTTACAGTCAATCTGACCATTACTGTATTAAGTTTCAAATGTTTCTACTGTATAGTTTTGGAGAAAACCGAAGCCAAAATCAACCTCAAACATCTAAGTGCATAAGCACTTTGCATCATGTGCCATTTTCAAACACTCATAAAAATCTTTGCTTTATAGGTTTGCTTGTTCTTTCAGTTTATTTCTGTTTACAGTCAATCTGTCCATTACTGTATTAAGTTTCAAATGTTTCTACTGTATAGTTTTGGAGAAAACCGAAGCCAAAATCAACCTCAAGCATCTAAGTGCATAAGCACTTTGCATCATGTGCCATTTCAAGCACTCATAAAAATCTTTGCTTTATAGGTTTGCTTGTTCTTTCAGTTTATTTCTGTTTACAGTCAATCTGTCCATTACTGTATTAAGTTTCAAATGTTTCTACTGTATAGTTTTGGAGAAAACTGAAGCCAAAATCAACCCCAAGCATCTAAGTGCATACGCACTTTGCATCATGTCCCATATTCAACCACTCATAAAAATCTTTGCTTTATAGGTTTGCTCGTTCTTTCAGTTTATTTCTGTTTACAGTCAATCTGACCATTACTGTATTAAGTTTCAAATATTTCTACTGTATAGTTTTGGAGAAAACTAAAGCCAAAATCAACCCCAAGCATCTAAGTGCATAAGCACTTTACATCATGTGCCATTTTCAAGCACTCATAAAAATCTTTGCTTTATAGGTTTGCTCGTTCTTTCAGTTTATTTCTGTTTACAGTCAATCTGACCATTACTGTATTAGGTTTCAAATATTTCTACTGTATAGTTTTGGAGAAAACTAAAGCCAAAATCAACCCCAAGCATCTAAGTGCATAAGCACTTTACATCATGTGCCATTTTCAAGCACTCATAAAAATCTTTGCTTTATAGGTTTGCTCGTTCTTTCAGTTTATTTCTGTTTACAGTCAATCTGACCATTACTCTATCAAGTTGCAAATATTTCTACTGTATAGTTTTGGAGATAACTGAAGCCAAAATCAACCCCAAGCATCTAAGTGTATAAGCACTTTACATCATGTGCCATTTTCAAGCACTCATAAAAATCTTTCTTTTATAGGTTTGCTCACTCTTTCAGTTTATTTCTGTTTACAGTCAATCTGACCATTACTGTATTAAGTTTCAAATATTTCTACTGTATAGTTTTGGAGAAAACTAAAACCAAATTCACCCCAAGCATCTAAGTACATAAACACTTATCCAGTTTTCAAGCACTAATAAATATCTTTGCTTTATAGGTTTGCTTAGGCCAGTGGAAGACCAATTTTTGGTTACATACCCTGTTGTCCAACAACAGTCAAATTCTAGCAGCTGTGGCTTGTTTGCAATAGCATTTGCTTTTGTATTATGCTGTAACCTGAGGCCAGAAAACTGCCAGTTCCATGAGGGTAGATTGAGAGCAGAACTTGTATCTTCTTTCCAGAAGGGACGAATGCTTTTCAAAACAGAGCCAAGACTTAACAAGGCAAAATCCACACAAACACTTGTGAATGTGTACTGCTTATGCAGGACTGCACACTGCAATGAAGTCATGGTTGAATGTACTTCATGCAAGAGGTGGTATCATCCGAACTGTGCACAGATACCCCAAAATGCAATTACTGGGGATGATGACTGGCACTGCCCCAATTGTACTGGCAAAATCTAAGCCAATGTGGGAAGTAAAATGTGTGTATGGGAAGTATGGTTCATTACTATTTACATTACTATTTACTATATACATTGCTTTACATGTTTAAATTGTTATTGTTTCAGTAGTATTTAAATTGTTTTCAATTCATTTTAATATAGCCATGTAAAGTTAAGTTTTGCAAATGTCAAGTGTGAAGTAATTTTATTAGTACTTTAAGTATTTTACAATTTTTATTATATGCACAGTCTCAGGGATACATCTTTTTATTTATGTTTGTGAATGTCTTTTTTTCTGTTTAAACAGTTTGTGAAGTCAGTTGCACTTGTTAGTGTAGTTAATTTTTTTATGTTAAATAAAATAAAATGGCTTCAATACACAAATTGTTTTTTTATATATATATATATATCCTACAGTATCTCACTAGATATATGAAAGATATAAAGCAAACTACACTTTCTAACAAAAATTTTAAATGAATCACTTGGTCTTAAAACTTCATTTTCAGAAATAAACGTACAATTTCTTGTGATAAACAGGCTGAATGAAACTATGAATGTTGTTTATTAGAAAAGCTCTAAGGTGTTAAGGTAAAACAGAAGATCTCTACTGTAGTTGTATTATGAATTTAAGTTGAAAGGAAACATGAAAACAATCAGTCAACTGTCTGTAAATGGCTTAGTCCAGACTTAAAGCTTTTTATGTTTTTCAAAATTGTGCATGATTTAATTATTTAGAAAACTGTAAAAGCAATCAATTGACAGAATAAGAAAACCTATGAAGGAACTAATTTTATGAGTGTTTGAAAATGGGACATGGTGTGAAAGTGCTTACAGTATTGTTCAAAATAATAGCAGTACAATGTGACTAACCAGAATAATCAAGGTTTTTCGTATATTTTTTTATTGCTACGTGGCAAACAAGTTACCAGTAGGTTCAGTAGATTCTCAGAAAACAAATGAGACCCAGCATTCATGATATGCACGCTCTTAAGGCTGTGCAATTGGGCAATTAGTTGAATTAGTTGAAAGGGGTGTGTTCAAAAAAATAGCAGTGTGGCATTCAATCACTGAGGTCATCAATTTTGTGAAGAAACAGGTGTGAATCAGGTGGCCCCTATTTAAGGATGAAGCCAACACTTGTTGAACATGCATTTGAAAGCTGAGGAAAATGGGTCGTTCAAGACATTGTTCAGAAGAACAGCGTACTTTGATTAAAAAGTTGATTAGAGAGGGGAAAACCTATAAAGAGGTGCAAAAAATGATAGGCTGTTCAGCTAAAATGATCTCCAATGCCTTAAAATGGAGAGCAAAACCAGAGAGACGTGGAAGAAAACGGAAGACAACCATCAAAATGGATAGAAGAATAACCAGAATGGCAAAGGCTCAGCCAATGATCACCTCCAGGATGATCAAAGACAGTCTGGAGTTACCTGTAAGTACTGTGACAGTTAGAAGACGTCTGTGTGAAGCTAATCTATTTTCAAGAATCCCCCGCAAAGTCCCTCTGTTAAAAAAAAGGCATGTGCAGAAGAGGTTACAATTTGCCAAAGAACACATCAACTGGCCTAAAGAGAAATGGAGGAACATTTTGTGGACTGATGAGAGTAAAATTGTTCTTTTTGGGTCCAAGGGCCACAGGCAGTTTGTGAGACGACCCCCAAACTCTGAATTCAAGCCACAGTACACAGTGAAGACAGTGAAGCATGGAGGTGCAAGCATCATGAAATGGGCATGTTTCTCCTACTATGGTGTTGGGCCTATTTATCGCATACCAGGGATCATGGATCAGTTTGCATATGTTAAAATACTTGAAGAGGTCATGTTGCCCTATGCTGAAGAGGACATGCCCTTGAAATGGTTATTTCAACAAGACAATGACCCAAAACACACTAGTAAACGGGCAAAGTCTTGGTTCCAAACCAACAAAATTAATGTTATGGAGTGGCCAGCCCAATCTCCAGACCTTAATCCAATTGAGAACTTGTGGGGTGATATCAAAAATGCTGTTTCTGAAGCAAAACCAAGAAATGTGAATGAATTGTGGAATGTTGTTAAAGAATCATGGAGTGGAATAACAGCTGAGAGGTGCCACAAGTTGGTTGACTCCATGCCACACAGATGTCAAGCAGTTTTAAAAAACTGTGGTCATACAACTAAATATTAGTTTAGTGATTCACAGGATTGCTAAATACTATTAAAAATAAATTGTACAAAATAGTTTTGAGTTTGTACAGTCAAAGGTAGACACTGCTATTTTTTTGAACACACCCCTTTCAACTAATTGCCCAATTGCACAGCCTTAAGAGCGTGCATATCATGAATGCTGGGTCTTGTTTGTTTTCTGACAATCTACTGAACCTACTGGTAACTTGTTTGCCACGCAGCAAAAAAAATATACTAAAAACCTTGATTATTCTGGTTAGTCACATTGTACTGCTATTATTTTGAACAATACTGTATGTACTTAGATGCTTGGGGTGAGTTTGGCTTTAGTTTTCTCCAAAACTATACAGTAGAAACATATGAAAATTAAAACATTAACGGTCAGAGTGACTGTGAATAGGAATAAACTAAAAGAAAGAGCAAACCTATAAAGCAAAGATTTTTATTAGTGCTTGAAAATTGGATATGGTGTAAAAGTGCTTATGCGCTTAGATGCTTGGGGTGACTTTGTTTTTAGTTTTCTCCAAAACTATAGAGTAGAATTATTTAAAAAATAATACAGTAATGATCATATTGACTGTAAACAGAAATAAACTGGAAGAACGAGCAAACCTATAAAGAAAAGATTTTTATGAGTGCTTGAAAATGGCACATGATGCAAAGTGCTTATGCACTTAGATGCTTGGGGTTGATTTTGGCTTTAGTTTTCTCCAAAACTATACAGTAGAAATATTTGAAACTTGATACAGTAATGGTCAGATTGACTGTAAACAGAAATAAACTGAAAGAACGAGCAAACCTATAAAGCAAAGGTTTTTATGAGTGCTTGAAAATGGGACATGATGTAAAGTGCTTATGCACTTCGATGCTTGAGGTTGATTTTGGCATTAGTTTTCTCCAAAACTATACAGTAGAAATATTTGAAACTTGATACAGTAATGGTCAGATTGACTGTAAACAGAAATAAACTGAAAGAATGAGCAAACCTATAAAGCAAAGATTTTTATGAGTGCTTGAATATAGGAAATGACGTAAAGTGCTTATGCACTTAGATGCTTGGGGTTGATTTTGGCTTTGGTTTTCTCCAAAACTATACAGTAGAAATATTTGAAACGTAATACAGTAATGGTCAGATTGACTGTAAACAGAAATAAACTGAAAGAACGAGCAAACCTATAAAGCAAAGATTTTTATGAGTGTTTGAAAATAGGAAATTATGTAAAGTGCTTATGCACTTAGATGCTTGGGGTTGATTTTGGCTTCAGTTATCTCCAAAACTATACAGTAGAAATATTTGCAACTTGATAGAGTAATGGTCAGATTGACTGTAAACAGAAATAAACTGAAAGAACGAGCAAGCCTATAAAACAAAGATTTTTATGAGTGCTTAAACATGGGACATGATGCAAAGTGTTTATGCACTTAGATGCTTGGGGTTGAATTTGGCTTCAGTTTTCTCCAAAACTATACAGTAGAAATATTTGAAACTTAATACAGTAATGGACAGATTGACTGTAAACAGAAATAAACTGAAAGAACGAGCAAACCTATAAAGCAAAGATTTTTATGAGTGCTTGAAAATGGCACATGATGCAAAGTGCTTATGCACTTAGATGCTTGATGTTGATTTTGGCTTTAGTTTTCTCCAAAACTATACAGCAGAAATATTTGAAACTTAATACAGTAATGGTCAGATTGTCTGTAAACAGAAATAAACAGAAAGAACGAGCAAACCTATAAAGCAAAGATTTTTACGAGTGGTTGAAAATGGGACATGATGCAAAGTGCTTATGCACTTAGATGCTTGGGGTTGAATTTGGCTTTAGTTTTCTCCAAAACTATACAGTAGAAATATTTGGAACCTAATACAGTAATGGTCAGATTGACTGTAAACACAAATAAACTGAAAGAGTGAGCAAACCTATAAAGCAAAGATTTTTATGAGTGCTTGAAAATAGCACATGATGTAAAGTGCTTATGCACTTAGATGCTTGGGGTTGATTTTGGCTTTAGTTTTCTCCAAAACTATACAGTAGAAATATTTGAAACTTAATACAGTAATGGACAGATTGACTGTAAACAGAAATAAACTGAAAGAATGAGCAAACCTATAAAGCAAAGATTTTTATGAGTGATTGAATATAGGAAATGATGTAAAGTGCTTATGCACTTAGATGCTTGGGGTTGATTTTGGCTTTGGTTTTCTCCAAAACTATACAGTAGAAATCTTTGAAACGTAATACAGTAATGGTCAGATTGACTGTAAACAGAAATAAACTGAAAGAACGAGCAAACCTATAAAGCAAAGATTTTTATGAGTGCTTGAAAATGGCACATGATGTGAAGTGCTTATGCACTTAGATGCTTGGGTTGATTTTGGCTTCAGTTTTCTCCAAAACTATACAGTAGAAATATTTGAAACTTAATACAGTAATGGACAGATTGACTGTAAACAGAAATAAACTGAAAGAACGAGCAAACCTATAAAGCAAAGATTTTTATGAGTGTTTGAAAATAGGAAATTATGTAAAGTGCGTATGCACTTAGATGCTTGGGGTTGATTTTGGCTTCAGTTTTCTCCAAAACTATACAGTAGAAATATTTGAAACTTAATACAGTAATGGTCAGATTGACTGTAAACAGAAATAAACTGAAAGAACGAGCAAACCTATAAAGCAAAGATTTTTACGAGTGGTTGAAAATGGGACATGATGCAAAGTGCTTATGCACTTAGATGCTTGGGGTTGAATTTGGCTTTAGTTTTCTCCAAAACTATACAGTAGAAATATTTGGAACCTAATACAGTAATGGTCAGATTGACTGTAAACACAAATAAACTGAAAGAGTGAGCAAACCTATAAAGCAAAGATTTTTATGAGTGCTTGAAAATAGCACATGATGTAAAGTGCTTATGCACTTAGATGCTTGGGGTTGATTTTGGCTTTAGTTTTCTCCAAAACTATACAGTAGAAATATTTGAAACTTAATACAGTAATGGACAGATTGACTGTAAACAGAAATAAACTGAAAGAATGAGCAAACCTATAAAGCAAAGATTTTTATGAGTGCTTGAATATAGGAAATGATGTAAAGTGCTTATGCACTTAGATGCTTGGGGTTGATTTTGGCTTTGGTTTTCTCCAAAACTATACAGTAGAAAACTTTGAAACGTAATACAGTAATGGTCAGATTGACTGTAAACAGAAATAAACTGAAAGAACGAGCAAACCTATAAAGCAAAGATTTTTATGAGTGCTTGAAAATGGCACATGATGTGAAGTGCTTATGCACTTAGATGCTTGGGTTGATTTTGGCTTCAGTTTTCTCCAAAACTACACAGTAGAAATATTTGAAACTTAATACAGTAATGGACAGATTGACTGTAAACAGAAATAAACTGAAAGAACGAGCAAACCTATAAAGCAAAGATTTTTATGAGTGTTTGAAAATAGGAAATTATGTAAAGTGCGTATGCACTTAGATGCTTGGGGTTGATTTTGGCTTCAGTTTTCTCCAAAACTATACAGTAGAAATATTTGAAACTTAATACAGTAATGGTCAGATTGACTGTAAACAGAAATAAACTGAAAGAACGAGCAAACCTATAAAGCAAAGGTTTTTATGAGTGCTTGAAAATGGGACATGATGTAAAGTGCTTATGCACTTAGATGCTTGGGGTTGATTTTGGCTTCAGTTTTCTCCAAAACTATACAGTAGAAATATTTGAAACTTAATACAGTAATGGTCAGATTGTCTGTAAACAGAAATAAACAGAAAGAACGAGCAAACCTATAAAGCAAAGATTTTTATGAGTGCTTGAAAATGGGACATGATGTAAAGTGCTTATGCACTTATATGCTTGGAGTTGATTTTGGCTTTAGTTTTCTCCAAAACTATACAGTAGAAATATTTGAAACTTAATACAGTAATGATCAGATTGACTGTGAACAGAAATAAACTGAAAGAACGAGCAAACCTATAAAGCAAAGATTTTTATGAGTGCTTGAAAATGGGTAATGGTGCAACAGATAGAATAAACTTTGATTTTGGCATGATTTTGCCAATGATTTTTTCCAAAACTATACAGTAAAAATAATTGAAAATTAACGCAGTAATGGTCAGAGTGACTGTGAATAGGAATCAAGTGAAAGAATGAGCAAACCTATAAAGCAAAGATTTTTGTAAATGTTTGAAAATGGGACATGGTGTTAAAAAGCTTATGTGATTAGATTCTTGGAGTTGAATTTGGCTTTAGTTTTCTCCAAAACTATACAGTAGAAATATTTGAAAATTAATATATCAATGGTAAGAGTGACTGTGAATAGGAATCCACTGAAAGAAAGAGCAAACCCATGAAGCAAAGATTTTTATGAGTGTATGAAGATGGGTAACGGTGCAGGTGCTAAAATGCACTTTTCTGGAGTTATTTTGCCATTAATTTTCTCCAACGCTATACAGTAAAATAACTTAAAAAATTAATTCAGTAATATTCTGGGTCACTGTTAAAAGTTATCAATTGGAAAAAGGAGCAAACCTTTTAAGGAAAGCATTTTATGAGTAAGTGCTTTTTATGAGAAAAGAGTGAAAATGCACATTGACTTTTGGAGTGATTTGCCTTTAAATTGTACAAAAATTGTTTAATAGTTTTAACTTGAAAAAAAAATACAGCAATAGTCAGGATCACTATTAGTTGAAAGGTATACACACACAAACAACACACACATACGCATTACATATTGTATCAATGTTGATATATATATATTATATATATATTATATATATATATATATATATATAAAATGTATATTTAAAATATATATTTATAAAATGTATATATAAAATATATATATAATATATATAATATATATATATAATATATATATATATATATATATATATATATATATATATAATATATATATATTATACACACACACACACACACACACACACATATATATATATATATATATATATTTATAAAATGTATATAATATATATATATATATAATATATATAATATATATATATATAAAATATATATATATATATAAAATATATATATAATATATATATAAATATATATATATATATAATATATATATATATATTATACACACACACACACACACCCACACACATATATATATATATATATATATATATATATATATATATATATATATATATTATACACACACACACACACACACACATATATATATATATATATATATATATATATATATATATATATATATATATATATATATACATTGATAAGTTATGTATATTAATGTAAAATAAAAATGTTAATGTACAAAAATAATGTATTCAGAAACATTAATTCAATGTTCAAGTCATTTAAAAAAAAGCATTATTTATATCATGACATGAAATAGCAATACATAAATATTCTGATGTCCCTTTAAGTTCTTTTTATGGGTTAAATGACGTTTTATGCAGATTTTATTTCATTTATTTTTTTTCGGAGGGGGTGGGCACCCGTGAACTATTGAAAATATCAGAAAAAGTATAAAGGAAACGCCGTTACGACAGCTTCTTTACATCTATTTTGACCGCTCCCTGCACCCGTACCGTCAGTGCACGATTAGACGCACAAACAAAAAAAAAAGTGCGGCTGGCTTGACCGTGTACTTTCAAACCGCGGCTGGCTTGACCGCAGTCTTATATCTCCCCACGCAAACGAGAGAAGGAAAAACAACACAAAACCATATCTCTGGAAGTCTATCGCTGTCTTAAATCTTAAACGGGCATGATGGAACAGCCAGCAAGTAATGTTAAACATCCAAACGATGGCTAAACAGTTAATAGCCTCCCAGCACTCCCAACGCCTCCTGAGCATACCTGGTTAGGGACAGAGCTGACCCCAGCCTTTATCGCCCTACTTATCCGCGTCTTTCAGCCGTGTCACAGAATGAATCCCGTATCTGGTTACTTACTGCAACAGCAACGTGCAGAAACGCATCAGTGAGCGCGCGCCTTCTCTAGTGAGAACGCGCTGCTCAGACAATCGCATGGATCCGCGAGTTTGCAGCCGCGTGGATTCAGTTTAATATAAATAGACCGTACGTTTAAAAACAAAAGTATGATGAACTCTTACAATACCTTATTTCACAATAAACAGTCGTCCTCAAAACATTCGTCCTCAGTTCCGACTCATTCTTAGAAGCCTATTCCATGATTTGGAGGAAGCTTGATCAGTATGCCATGTCCTTTTTAGTTTCTATTCCCGGAGTGAGTACAGTTCGCTCAATGAAAGAGCACGAGAGAGAGAGAGAGAGAGAGTGTGTGTGTGTGTGTGTGTGTGTGTGTGTGTGTGTGTGTGTGTGTGTGTGTGAGAGAGAGAGAGAGAGAGAGAGAGAGAGAGAGTCGAGCGCCCCTCCTTTCCTCGCGTTGACCCAGCAGCTCTAGTCTATGCGAGCTCACCTTGTAAACAGAGCCAAATCTGCGCTTACATCACACATTACAATGGTGACTTCAAATCCCTATTACTCTCCACCTAAAATACCTGGCGGATCATCACACAAATAGAACTACGGCTGTGACTTAAAGGCAGCAACGTCAAATGACTCCTAAACTGAAACAGAGCATGGAACATGTGTTTATTTATTTATCCCACAGAGCTTTCACATCATTTTTAACTTTAAGCAAAGTTTTCTTAATTCATTAGATTAGATAATGAATATCATGGCCTCCGTTTTATGTATTTGTTTTATATCTGTGTCCAATTTCATTGGCTGTTTTCAAATAAAATCATATTCTAAACTAAAATCTAAGTTAAATTACAATGGGGCTGACAATTATTTTAAAACAAATAAATTAATACACAAACTCACCAATAATAAATGAATGTGCAAAATTAAAAACATCCATGGTTTCTACTAGTGTCACTACCCATTCAAAAATGACAACTTGACATTAATTTGCACTTACAGTAGATTCCTTCTGCTTTCATTATTATATTTGTATTGACGCTTGAGAGAAAAAGCACTGAAATACAGATGTTTAAACAAAATGTGATCCAGCACTCCATGGTCTCTCCTAGTTTTGATTTAGTGTGAGGTGGAGGACAGGTGAAGGCTTAGGTAAACTAAATGCTAAACTCCTTGTGTTGTTGTGCGATTCAGTGCTTGCTGATAGTGTTCAGTGATCAACAATGTGTCCGCTACGGAACACCCACGCAAAATAAAGACACAGAAACATTCAGAACAGCTTTCAAAATATTATGCCCGGATTAATGCAGGACTGAAAAATATTCAGCCTTGTGCGGCCCTCATTTGGGAGTCACACTCAGGGTCTTCACGGTCATAAGTGACCGGACACCTAAAATGTAACTTTTTTGCCCCCCAGTAAAATCAGTGGAATATATTTTTATTCAATAATATTTTTTCTTTTTTCTTTTGTATTTTGAGAAAATTTTAAGGTATTAATTCATATTTATGCAATAATTATGAACAATTTTTCTCATAGAAAATAGTACATAATTTTTTTTTCTAATTTTTCTAAATTATTTTCGAATTAATGTTGTATTTCAGATTAAACCAGAGACTAGGCCTTTCAAATACATTTTTTTTGAAGATTTTTTAGCGCCACCTGGTCAGAGCAAAGAAAGAAAAACATGTAAGTGCATGGTGCAACCACTTATTACCAGTATAGGAATCTATAGAGAGGCTTGTGAATTCCCTTATTGTTTTTAGACATAATTGCTTACTCATATTAAGTAGTGGACTTGAATATATATTAATACATTCTAAAGAGTACTTTTTGTATATTTTTTTTATATTTCTTCTGTTATAAATAATGATTTCATGCATTATTTGCATTAAAGTTTTTGCATTATGATTGCAATCAAACCTGAACATATTGTTCAGTGGCACAGAGCTCCTGCAAAAAAATAAAAAAATAAGAATCCTCAGAATGGTGCAAAGGACCAAGTCTGAGTTTCTAAGTGCACTGACAAACCCAAGAGGCAGCGCTTGCTTCTCATCGCTGTTTTACAGACAGCAGGTCATAGGTGTGTGCGTGTGTGCGCGCGCGCGTGTGTGTGTATGTGATTATTTAGAGTGTCATACCTTCACTGCTGTTAGATTTTCTCTGCATTATGACTGAATTATTGAATGGATTTCACATTCTCAAAACTTTGCTCTGTGTTACAGACACAGTAGTTCATAGGTGTCTATGTGTAAGTATGTGTGTGTGTGTGTGTTTGTGTGTGTGTGTGTGCATCTGTGTGTGATTGGATGTGTCAATATCACACTCTTGATGTTTTATAGTGTTATCCCTTCACTGCTGTGCACTTTTTTTCAGTTTTGTGATCGATTTGTAGATTGTGTACACAAATATTCTCTGAATTGTTGTATTTTTGTCTATTTCCCATTCATTTCCTATGGACGGTCATTTTTGACCGAAGACCATGAGTGTTACTATTTTTTTTACGCCCACTTAGACTGTTCGAATCATGCCCTCAATTTTTTTGTGTGTTCACACCCCAAATGCCATGAAGGTCACCGCATTTCATATCATTCCGATGAAGCTGTGATTTTTAACATTTCAAAACGTAAAATATTCCGGTCAGAAATGACCGAAGACCGCACAAGGGTTAAAACATGATTTGTTTTTATACTGTTTGTGCGATTATTTGATAATAATAGGTCTGTGTTAAGTATTGTAAAAGCAAATGATTGACCATAAAAATAAAGTACACAGAAAAAAGGTTGGTCAAGTGTATGGATGACTGGGCACTAAACCAATCAAAATTCCTCTCTCTCTTTCTGTGTGTGTGTGTGTGTGTGTGTGTATAAAACGACTACACTGTTACCAACTCACACACACACACACACACACACACACACACACATTCTGCTGCCAAGTACTCTTATTCTTGAAAAGCTGTCAATCACCTCCATTGTTCTGATTTGTAGGTCTTTTAGAGCAGGTGAGAGGCCTTTTGTTTTCAATCATAGTAAACGCATGCAAAACTCCCTCACACATTCGCTGAGGGGAGGTGTTCAGCCCCTGCCCCCACCTTTTCTCTTTAATACCCCCTGGGGCAATCCAAATAACATTCCACAGGCCCACTGAGAGGATGAGTATGGGCAAAACAAGTGAAAAGAAGACGACAAAGAGAAAGAGTGCATTTTACAGAAAGCATGTTGTTCTTCATATCACAATCTTAATATCACAAAATGATACATCCAAAACTGTTATGTATATACATTATCCCGTGTTGTGCTAAGGAAAATTGTGTTATGTTATACCATGAATATATACCGGTCAAAGATTTTGAATCATTTAGATTTTTTGTTTTGTTTTGAAAGACATCTCTTATTTACAAAAAAAGGGACAAGTACACATATTGATCGAAAGGGAGAGTCAAGTAAGATTTCTATTACAAATAAATGCTGTTAATTTTAACATTCTTTCCATCAAAGAATCCTTCAAATGATTTCTGAAGGATCATTTGACATTGAGGACTGCAATAATGATTGCTGAAAATTCAGCTTTATGGCATTTTAAAATATATTAAAATAGAAATCATTTATTTCAAATTGTATAATATTTCACAAAATCACGGTTACTACTATATGTTACCCTGGACCACAAAACCAGTCTTAAGTCGATGGGGTATATTTTTAGCAACAGATAAAAAATAAAATAAAAAACACTGTATAGGTCAAAATTATCGATTTTTCTTTTATGCCAAAAACCATTAGGATATTAAGTAAAGATCATGTTCCATGAATATATTTTGTAAATTTCCTACGTTGAAAAAAATAAATAAAATTTCATTACTAATATGCATTGCTAAGAATTAATTTGGACAACTTCAAAGGCGATTTTTGCAATTTTTTTGCACCCTCAGATTCCAGATTTCCAAATAGTTGTATCTTGGCCAAATATTGTCTGATCCTAAAAACCATACACCAATGGGAAGCTTTTTTATTTAGCTTCCATATGATGTATAAATCTTAATTTTGAAATATTGACACTTAAGTCCAGGGTCACATATTTAATCAAATAAATGTAAAAGAAAATCCTAATTATCCCAAACTTCTGACAAGTAGTGCACATTAAGATCTGGTCAGTGCTAAACTTTTTTTTGTCAGTTTTCCTAAACATTCTGACTTGAGTGTGAAACTGAACAGAAAATGGAAACTTTAAGGCATGGCCCAACAACAAAAAAGTGTCAGTATGATATACAGTATGGCACAGACTTCAGTTCTCACCTCAGGCAACAATTGCTGGGCTCAAGCACCGAAAATGGTTTATTTCGGGAAAAATATAATAGAAACCTCCACCTGTTCAGACTGAGAGGTCAATCTATTTACAACCTTTTTAATTACACTGGGGCTCTAGAGTTTGGTTGGTTATGGGGCCACGGTGAGAAATAATATCCAGCTTTTTAATATAAAAATAATCTATCATATAATGAATGGAGCTAATATTAGGAGTCTGCTGAGAGGTGATCCCTGTGGTCATAATTGAAGAATGTGCAGTGTAAGGACACTGAATCTCATATTGAATACACACGATGAATATAGTTTCATATTGCGAAATGCGTCATTCACTGCAGAAACTGCTCATTGTTCATCAGTGTTTTTCCAGAAACTACATCCTTTCTTCACTGTATGGCCTTTATCAGATATTTAAAGCCACCAGATAACACAAACCTCAAGATCTGAAACAAAGAAAACCTGTGGGCAACCTTTGGCTGACCTACTGAAGATCAATAGATTACACATACACACAAGACACTGTTACAACAATGAGAGAAATTCAGTGGCTCTCACTATAGTTTTCCATGGTTTGGTGCAATAATTGCAATGATTTAATGACATATATTATATATATATAACCTGTTTCAATGTTTCTTCCAGCTACTACCTGCAGGCAATAAAACTGCAGCAGTCTCGCTGCCAGTTTATGATCATAAATATTTTAAATTATTTTCCTGTTATTGCAATGTTGCATATTTGTATTGCACATAAAACTGCAGTCTTTATAGTTTGCATATTTTACTGTTTTATCTGTTTCAGTCATGTGACTTTTATGCTCATATATATATATAGAGAGAGAGAGAGAGAGAGAGAGAGAGAGAGTCACTGTTTGTAAGCCAATGTTTTTGTATTAGACAAAAATGTGCATTCATTTCACAGAAACGTCATTTCAATGCCAACACACTCACATGTTTTCTTGATTATAAATGCATGTTGGAGTTTTTATAAGCTTTCAAGTTTCTGTAGAAAGTATTGCATAGGTGGATACACTCTCATAAAGAAGGCACAAAAGTTGTCACTGGTGCGGTACCTTTTCTTTGTACCTAAAGAGTACATATTGGTACCTTAAAAGGTACATATTAGTACCTAAAGTGTGCATATTAGTACTTAAAATGTACAAAAGTATACCTTTTTAAAAGGTACCGCCCCAGTGACAGCTATTGTACCTTTTTTGGCATGTATGATTTAGCCTCATTCATCTGTCATTCAACTTTGTTTATGATGCTAAATACACCAATTTTCACAAATCTGCTTCGCACACCTCGTTCAGATACATTAGCGGATAAACCTGGACTTTTGGAGCCAACTCTGGCACAACAAACAGTATTGACAGTGGTCTTCACCTGTTCTCGGAGTCTCTCCTGGTGGCCCATGATGGCGGAGGCGTGGTGTGGATATTTTTGCTTCAGATGTTCCAAAAAGGCCTCTCGTTTTTTATCCATATCGGATGGCTGCATGGCCAGGATCTCCTGTGAGCTGCGCGCTCCCCCCACCGTGTGTCTTCGCAGAACCCCAGAGCGGCTAGATTTGGCCTCACAGCGGTTACCAGGGCTGCTAGCGGAGACAACCTGCCGCTTACGGGTCAGGTGCTCAGCGTCTTCACTGGAAGTCACTTTTAGATTCCCCTTTAGAGGTTCTACGGGGGAAAAAAAGACAGAGATACAATAGAATGATTAGAGAAAAGTGGGAAAATATGAGAATGTTTCCTTGTGGACCTCATGTATGTACACACACAGATGCTAAATAAACTTTTACAGATGTCAGACAGAAGATTATTAGATGGAGCTGTAGGGACAAGATTTATTCAATCAATCAATGACCTTTATTTATATAGTGCTTTAAACAAAATACATTGCGTCAAAGCACTGAACAACATTAATTTGGAAAACAGTGTCTCAATCATGCAAAATGATAGTTAAAGGCAGTTCATCATTGAATTCAGTTATGTCATCTCTGTTCAGTTTAAATAGTGTCTGTGCATTTATTTGCAATCAAGTCAATGATATCGCTGTAGATTATTAAATAAAGATGTCAGTTTGATCATCCTCAAGCTAAAGCCAAAAGGAGCAAACATGTCCTAACAAAGCTAACTGTATGCAACAAGTTAGTGCTGAATGTTTACTTATATCAAATGTTACACGCACACACAAGACACACACATCGACACATAATTTGAACAGGTAGATACACTTTCTTAGATTGGAATAAAACTGAATGCTGAAGAAACACAAAAACATTCTGTCATATTTAGTTCATCTCATGGGCACGAAAAGAATCGCAGAAGTGCAGAAGAGAAAAGAATATGTCAGCAAAACTACTGTTGGGAATAGCCTGGCTTTCTGATTTATTGCCCCCCTATGTGAAGCTGGCACACAGACGTTTGTACCTAACATGGGCATTTTTTCTCAATAACAGGTACTTAAACGGTTGAGATATAGCCCAATTGGGATTCATTGTTTACTTCATATAAGGTGAGAAATAGTAGGCTAACATTCACTTTAGGGCAACGCTCTGTTGTATACCATAAAAGCTCATTAAAAGGTAAATAAATCTCCAAAAGATTAAAAGTGTAAGGTTGAGAAATCCTGAAACCAATCCTCCTCCCCCGTTCGCTTAGTGTCACAGGACAGCGATCTATCAGTTCTATTAATAACTGCTAAGCTACACACACACGCACCACACACTTAAAAACCCAATCTCAAAGCAAGTCAACAAGAAAATCAAGAAATCCTGTCCCATACAGCAAACATTTAACCCTGTCGTTGCAACCTTGCTTTATCAAATCTAAATCAGCGTCATGGAGCCCTTACCTTCTCCAGGCAGGTCTGTCCTAGTCTCTTCTTCAAGTTCTGCCATGCTATCCAATACAATGATTCTATAGACACTGGATTTAAGAGTCTGTCTGTAGAGAGCAGCTGTTGGCTAGATTCCACAGACTCTCACATGCTTTAGCAGTTTACTTTAATGAAGTATGGATTACTCTTGACTCTTGTGATCAACTCTAGAAACCAATTGAAAACACCCCGCTGCATGCTGAGTGTGTGGGAGTCTGTGTGTGTGTGTGTCCTTATTCCCCAAACCTAAAAAGGTGACGGTGACGTTAATGTTCCCATGTAAAGCCTAGCGAGGGGCCCTGAGCAACAGGTGCTAGATCCATACTTCCTCTCTCCTTCTCTCATTCACATTTTTCTCACTATATGTTAAGTTCTTTAGGGTAGGAAAATCACTCAATATTTTGCTCTTTTCGGAAAATGGTATCAGAAAGTCAAACTAAATGTTGCATGTATATCATGCTTTATTAGCTTTGAACAGTGTATGAGGTTTGCAAATTGTGCAGAAATGTTTGATTAAGTTTATTGTATTAAATATATTACATGAGCAACAAAGTTAAATTTTTATTCTAAATTAAGCTGTTAACTAGTACAGAATATGTATGTGAAACCGAATGTTGGTTACTAATTACTGAACTTTAATTTATATATATATATATATTTTTTATAACTTTGGTTACGGGGTTAAGGACTCTATACATATTTGGTAGGAGTTTTCTCATTTCTCATGTGTTTAAAACTAGGTACTAGGTATTATAATATAACAGTTTGTCTAACGTTTCTTTGTGTAAAGAAAATTGGATTTGTCCCTTTATTACTTTAAAACATGTTGCTGCATATTGAAGTCAAATACTCCTGTTAGGTGAACTTTTCTTAGACAATGTGTCTAACTGTTATCCAGTTCAACAGCTGAATGTGGGCGGCTGCTCCTCAGTTTCACAAGTAGATTATCTTAAAATGTTTCAAATATCTTCAGTAATCCTGTTCAAGTCTGTCATTACATCAAAGAGGCATACGAAAATTTATGTCTGTGTGTGGACCCTTAATAGTTCAGTCAGCTCAGACAGAAAAGGAAACTAATGCATGACACATGGAAAGGAGAGAACATCTTGTACACTCTTGTAAGTCTTATATCGCTGATTTGTTAACCAAACACTACGTATTCCTCATGTCTGCCATGTTTTATTTGACATGCCTACGAGAAACAGAAGTACAGTTCATTCAAGATGTTGTACTACTGCAACTTTTCACCCAACATAACACTCAAAATGTGTATTTCCATAGAACACATATAATAGAATGGAACAGCAGGTATTTATGCAAGATAGCTTGATATGACACAATGCATTTTCTTAACACTTAAACACATTGTATGTCTAACTGCAATTTTTCAAATCATACAAATAATTTTTAATACATTTTAAATACATTATAGAATGACTTAGGGCTGTGCAAAAAATCGAATGCGATTTTCATGCACATCTCATCAGTAAAGACGCTCCTGTAATTAGAAGTATATCCCCAGCACGTGCATTCAGATCAGGGTTGCCAGGTTTTCACAACAAATCCTGCTCAGTTGCTTCTCAAAACAAGTCACAAACTAGCCCAATCGCACTTCCAGAAGGTTCCCCGATAAAAAAAATTTGCTTCCCGGGGTTAAAATATACTTTTTTTAGCATGGTAGCGTTGGTAAAATTCGCATTTGAGGGGCTAAATTTCACGTTATTTGTATTGGGGTCGCTTTGACCCGCAGACATGAAAAACAACCACAGACCTGGCAACACTGGTTGGCATTTACTACACTGAGCCGTAATTCACTGACAATCTACACAAAATCGATGTTAAAATCACAGGCGATTCTTTGTCGATTTTGAAAACGATTTTGTGTTAGTTGTCGGTGGACTACGGCTCTGTGTAGTAACTGCCGCTCCACCTGAACCAGTGTTGCCAAGTCTGTGGTTGTTTTTCATGTCCGGTGTTTGAAGCATTCGATTTTTTGCACAGCCCTAGAATGACTCTATTACATCACATCGTAAACATCCCATGGAGTCACTGAGGATGTTAACCAAATCAAACATTTCAAAAAAACCAAAGCCAACCTATCAACTTCATAAAAGTCGTCTAATCATTACAAGCTCAAAATACCCACAACTGACCAAACTTTGCATGATAAAACATGATAATTTCTGTATAGCCAGCCATGACTGTTATCAACACCTCTCACAACCTACCAAAACACCACTGACCTTCTAAAAGATGTGGATTAAGCTCTTCCTCATCACACATATTCCCCATCGCTTACTTTCCCTCAAACCACAAGCCAACCAGCACAATTCTCATCTTCCAAACCACACAATCCTCATCTTCCGATAAAAGAAAAAAACTCACATTGAACAATGCTAAGGAAGTATAACCACATCCCTTGCTCTGTCCCCTGTAAAAACACTTTTTATTTCCATTCCAGTCCTCTTCACCTCCTTTAACTTGCAATTCCTGCTCACTGGACACAATGGTCTGACACTGTAAACCGAACAGGGCATGTGTCTTTAGTAAAGACACGCATGTGTGTTTATGTGTGTGTGTGTGTGTGTGTGTGTCCTGGTTTGTTTGAAGTCCGTGGTGTAGGGTTGTGCTCAGGATTTATGAAGGAATGTGTATCTGTGTGCTACCACTCGTAAACTTTTTATCTCTTCTCTCTAAAAACAACGTAAATCTCTCTCTGTCCCCTCCCTCTCTGGTTGGACAGAGCTCTTTTGTGTGTCTGTGGATATTGCATTAATGCAGACACTGACTGACTAAGGGATGATAGTGCCATTTAATAAGATAAGTGAATCTTGTGAAACATGTTTGGAAACAATCATTATATTTGCATAATTCCATTTGGTGGTGCTAATTGATCACACACACATAACTGTCTACAGATTGTTTACTTTCTCTACACCAAATTTAAAGATCCTCCGAACCCGGAGGCATTTTGGGTGGCTGATTCCAACTGTCAATCACTGTCACTTTTTACTTGAATAATTAACTTTAAGCGGATTATGAAAGCATTCAAACATACATTAATATGATACGGGTGTGACACTATGCATCTTCCCCCCGATCACAATGCTGGGTGGCACATTCAGCCATGAGACTGATAAACCCTTAAAACGACACAAACAATAGTAAGGGCCTTCAGGCAGAATCTGTTTTTATCTCCTTCATCAACTTGCAATCCAGGTTAAGTCTGAATCGTTCTGTTCCAACAAGTTCCTATAGATGATCTCGCTCTCTACATTAGCAGCAAACCCAAGGCAGAAGACACTACTGGCAAATTCCCAAAGGAAGACAAGGAATTCTCAACAAAAACCCCACAAATATTTCAGCCAACGCACATTCACAAGCACAGTGCTCATATATATACAGACTTTGGTGCACACATTTATAGGCATCTGTAAAACAGGTGCAGAGTATAGAAAGTGTGTTACTGTTTTAGTTCCTGCATATGTGCAGGTGAGTGACCTGATTTGTTTAATAAGAGCATTCTACTGTAATTAAAGGACATTTCGATGCTGTAATGGTGCCACAATGCAGCCTGGTCACATTTTTGCCTCTCTCACAGGAAGAGTTCCGCTTTCAGCCTCCAGTATCTGTTTACAGTGGAGGCGATCTTTTGATCTGCGAGCAGACGAGCAGAGTTCAGCCTGCTCAAAGCTTGCATTTCATTATCAGATTATTTATCCACTGTACTGTGGTGCCCTCATTTGTAGAAGGCCAAAAATCCTGACCCAGTGCTCTAAAAAGGGCAAAATTAATAAAAATGTCACCTATAATCTTATATTGGTGCACCATGAGTATAATAGTTTTGTTAGTAATATCCATCTATCTATCTATCTATCTATCTATCTATCTATCTATCTATCTATCTATCTATCTATCTATCTATCTATCTATCTATCTATCTATCTATCAGTGTCTCTTATCTTCATAATTGTTTTGGAAGTGACCACAAGAGGGAACTCTATCACAAAGTGAAGTGAACTTATTAATTTTCTTGATTAGAAGTGGGTTTTGTTTTAAGGTTTGAATATGTGAGTTGCCACACAGTTTGCCACGACTGACCCTTCCCCTTAATAAAGTGAATAAAGAAGCTCTTGGATGTGTGTTTGTCTCCGTGTCAGTGGTCGCCCTGCCAGCAGAGGGATTGCGGCACCCTGAAGAGAAGATATGATGGAGCCGCCTGTGAACAGCTGCTCACACACACACACACACACACACACCAGCCTGAGCTATGAGTATTGTATCTTGATTATATTTGGCAGAATGAACTCATAGATCATTCCACACACAGCTGGAGGAGACATCCAAAGGTGTGTTTGAGAGAGATAGAGAGAAAGAGAAAAAAAGAAAGAGACAGGATAAATGAAGGAGATAAATTTGGAAGTGCTACATCACGGTTATATTGTATAGCTCAGCAAGTGGCTAAAGTTATGCTTTCTATCTGTCAGCTGAGATTTAACAGGAATCTGTCCTGGCAGGGATACAGCTGTTTGTCTGACCAATGATATAGACAATAAGAAACTGAAAACAGTCTGTTGAACACAAACACGCACACCTTATCTCAGTCCAGGTTCTTCATTCTGTTCATGGGCTTTGCCAAATGGCGATTTATGATTTAATATAACTGCTGATATGGCTTTAATAAAATGTGATTAGAACCCATTCCATTCAAATGTCAGTGCCTCTATTCAGACATGACTGCACTCCACTCTCTTAATTCTGTCTCTATCATTAAAATTAAACTGCCACTGTCCCACCTGTTCACATCTTGGTGTCTAGGTAAAATCTGGGGGTTTCAGAAGCTGCTTTACGCCCTATTCACTGTACACTTTTACTATCCACCTTATTTTTAATGCAGAAGTAAGCTGTTTTCTGCGAGAAGAATAAGAAAATTCAGTAAATGGTAACACAGTTTGCACTACAAACCACTATGTTAATAGTTAAGATAATGCATTAAAATAATATGGTAAAACAAACCAGTTTCAAGGAGCAAAACAAGCGTTTTTTTTTTTTTTATAGCATTGCACATAAAATTTACAAATGACAGCAATAAGGTTAGCATGACATGAAGCAAACCATTTGTGGCTACACTTTACAATAACAGCACTTAATTATTAATTTACTTCTCTCTCTCTCTCTCTCTCTCTCTCTCTCTATATATATATATATATATATATATACATATATATTACTTTAATATGAGCTAATGATGAGTTAAGGCATGTTCTAATCAAGAACTAACCTTAACTATGAGTCATATGATATAAGTCATATGAATTAATGTGTAAAAACGAATATATTAACTATCATACATGTAGTCAAGGTTATCCACACATGAATTCATATCACTCATGTCGTATAGATAAGGTTAGTTTTTGATTAGTCTAAACTCATTATTATTGTATATTAATGCAATATTTATTTTAGGTATCAGTACATTATTATTAAGTGTTACAACAACAATAATAAAAATGATGATGATGATGTTGTTTGCTGGTTTGGTTGAATACATACATAGTAGGTCTTAGTAGTGTCTTGAAAAAGACATTCTTCAAAACATACTTTTGTGATCCACAGAAGATAGAAAGTCATAAATCATGGGGTGAGTAAATGACGACGGAACTGGCCCATGGCACTGCGCCCGCTGTCACACCTTCATCACACCCCTGGCTCTAAAGCGACCTCTAAAGTATGTGCTCTTTCCTAGATTAAAAAAAAAAAAAAAATCACAGGGGTACAATACTGCAGAATCTGACAGCCATTGCACCTTGGTACAGGGGAAAACCATCAGGGATCAGACTTTATGGTGCAGGCACACATTAAAACCCAGAGATACACACTGCTATTCATCTCATAAATCATGAATCAATGTATTAATATGCCACAATCATCTGACTAAGTGAAAACATCTCAAAGTCTCCCATTCATTTCCAAAGTCTTTCCAGCTTCAATTATTGCAGCCTACAGAAACTGTTTCCCACACAGAGCAGCACTACAGACCCCAATACACTGATATCATTCAGCGGTTAGAAACACTAATGCACACTCCGACAGAGAACATACCAGCTTTTACAATCATGAGTAATGACTGAGTGACAATGAAGAAAGCGAACATGGCTTTATGTGACCAAGGATACACTGGCTCGAAAGCATAGTGGCCTCTTCAAGTAATTCAAAAAATAAAAATGCATGGCTGTCAGTTTATAATTTACACCTGGCAGCTGATATTTTGCTTGGAAATGTATGTAACTTGTTTTGATTTCTGCTGTCTAATGCAGTTATTTTTGCCCTAAAGGGATAGTCGACACCAAAAATAAGATTCTGCCATCAAAATTTATCATGCTCCAAACCTTGACTTTCCTTCTGTATATAAATCCCCATGCCTCAAGTGCTCAAATAGTTTCGGGGCTGCTGCACATCTACATTGTTAATTTTCTTGATACGACCTGGCGCCCTCTAGTGTCTAGTTCACAACATGCACATGCATCTGGCAAAGTGATTTATTTCTTTAGCTGTCACATCAGAATGTCTTTGCACACGCATCCTTAAACTGCTGAGCTACATCATAAACTGCTGAATAAAATAATGCATGAGCAGTTTAAACATCCATTTCACTGCAGTAATCAGAGAGAGAGAGAGAGAGAGAGAGAGAGAAACTTATTGATATTGGCAGAATTAGAATTACGTTACAGTTAGAGGCAGAGCAGAATGGGGAAAACTGGTTTAGGGGACAGCATATCATATTACAGAACAAGGAAGGGAATGACACAAAGTGGAGAAAGCAGTGATGTTGAAAAGATGGGATGCAAGAAGGATGGAGACCAAAGGATCGAACAATTATGTGGGTGAAGAAATAAAAATAAAATAAAAATAAAAACAGTCTCTAATGGATGAAGGCTGCAGCAAATGATCTGATTCGCTGTCTATGACATCATCCCTTCTAGGGTGCCTCCCAATTGGACGATGTCATCCGAACTGAGGCATGTCAATGCTGTAATGCAGCAGGACCCCAGCTACACACACTCATATACAAGAGCACAGAGCTAAAACATTGTTTGTATGACAGGGTTTGCATGAATGAAATCAAATAAGAGTGAAAGAATGACCAAGCCTTACAGGCTCTAGATTGCTGTCCCCAGTCTGGATTCCTTGTCCTATTTAACCCTGATCCAGTTTCTCACAATCAAATCAAATTTCATTTCACTCACCAAGGCATATATGTGGTGATGTGACAATAAAAGTGATTTGATTTGATATATTCAAACAAACAGACCGACAATTAAATTTTTTCAGCACTGGCAATCCTCTGCAGCTGAACTCGACAACCAGTTTGACTCATGTATGAATCATTCTCATGAAGAGTTTTGTAATCTGGATCGTTCAGATATTTGGGATCAGAATAATTTTTGGCGGTTATGTATTTGGTCAGAAATACTAAAAACAGCAATATTGTGAAATATTCTAACGCAATAAAAGTTTTCTTTTAGAATATGCAATTTATTCCTGCTGATGGCAAAGCTGAATTTTCAGCAGAAAGTGTATCGAATGAATTAGGGGGAAATACTACTTCCAGTGCCTGTTTTTGGATATGTGTGTCTGTGTTCATGAGGTGTGTGCTCCCAAAACTCTATGAGCCATTGGGTGTGCGTAATGAATGCAGTGAGTCTCATATCAATTAATGAAGAAATACCTCAGTCCTCCTAAGAAGAGCAGTTTGAATCTAAAGTCTGAAGTCAAAACACACAGTGGTCTCTCTATTAGTGCTATTGGATCTTAATGCTGTGTTCGACACAACCACAACATTCTTTTGAATAGACTAGAAAACTTTGTTGACATTAATGGAAGTGCAATAGCATAGTTCAAATCATACTCATAGCAGTGAATGAATATGTATTATATCGAACACAAGTGCAGTGTGGAGTACCTCAAGGCTCAGTACTGGGGCAGTTACTCTTCACAATTTACATGTTACCCATGGGAGATAGTGAAAGCTAACACTGTGCTTCCTGATGATGTTATGCTAATGATACTCAGCTCTGTATTTTTTTCGAGGCCTGGAGAAACATACCAACTTTAAAAATTAGAGGAATGCATAGTCGATATAAAAACCCTGTAAAGACCCTAGAACACTGTCTTAGACTTGATGGTTGCTCTGTCAATTCTTCGTCATCAGTTAGGAACCTAGGTGTGCTATTAGATAGCAATCTTTCATTTGAAAGCCAAATTTCTAGCATTTGTAAAACTGCATTTTTCCATCTAAAAAAAATATCTATATTATGACCTATACTCTCAATGTCAAATGCAGAAATGTTAATTCAAGCTTTCGAGACCTCAAGTTAAGATTATTGTAATGATTTACTGGGTGGTTGTTCTTCACGGTTGGTAAACAAACTACAGGTAGTCCAAAATGCTAGAGTTCTTACTAGAACCAGGAAGTTTGACCATATTAGCCCGATTCTGTCAACACTGCACTGGCTCCCTATCAAAAATCAAATAGATTTTAAAATCTTTCTTATAACTTAAAGCCCTGAATGATTTAGCAGCTTAGTCTTTGAACGAACTCTTATTGCACTATAGTCCTCTGCATTTTCAAAACTCTTGCAACTTGATCATACCTAGAATATCAAAATATACTGCGGGCGGTATATCCTTTTCCTATTTAGCTCCCAAACTGTGGAACATTTTTGTGAGGAATAAACACTCTGTAAATTGAAATGTAGATTAAAGACCCACCTCTTTAATCTGGTTTACACATAACACATTAACACATTTCTAAGATTCAAATCCGTTATAAAGGATTTTTATTCTGCATTAATTAGGAAAACCAGAACCGGGAAATCTTCCCATAATACACAATGTACTTGCTACATCGTTAGAAGAATGGCATCCACACTAAAATTAGTCTTTTTCTCTCTTATTCCAAGGTCACTGTAGCCACCAGATCTAGTCTGTATCCAGATCAGATGGTCACTGTAATCACCCAGATCCAGCCCAGATGGTGGATGACCTCCACAATCCTGAAAGACAGTGGAGACCAGGACAACTAGATGAGCCCCAGAGACAGATCCACAGTCAAGACCTTGTCTCCTAGACGGCCACCGGGACAAGACCACAGGAAACAGATGATTCTTCCACACAATCTGACTTTGCTGCAGCCTGGAATTGAACTGCTGGTTTCGTATGGCCAGAGTAGAACTGACCACTTGACTGAGCCTGGTTTCTCCCAAAGTTTTTTCTCCATTCTGTCACCGATGGAGTTTTGGTTCCGTGCCACCATTGTCTCCGGCTTGCTTAGTTGGGGACACTTCATTTCCAGCGAATTCGTTGACTTGAACTGAGCTGGATGATGACATGATTGTATTTAATATTGAACTGCCTTTTTGCATTATACTGACACACTATTTTACTATTTAATGCTGTTCAGTTGCTTTGTTACCATCTGTATTGTTAAAAGCACTATTTAAGTAAAGGTGACTTGACTAGACTTGCAATTGCAATCAAACACACAATGTGTCATCATTCTCTGATATGCAACACTACAAAATATCCTACAATAAATGTATTAAAAAAACAACCCAGCTTCTTTGTAAATGACCGCAAAAATATGTATGTGTGTGTCACTTTAAATGTGTTGTGTGTGCGCACGCACGCTCTCTACGTAACGTAAGCTGTAACGCAGGTAGAAAAGAGGTGCGGACGAGGAGCACATTGTGGTTCTCACATGGCGTTTACAAAAGTTTGATATATATATATATATATATATATATATATATATATATATATATTTGTAAAAAGTGGATGCACTTTACGTTTTGGTTCATCTAGTACCCTTTGGCAAGCGGAGCGAGGTATGTGTTTTTATTGTGTGTTTTGCATGTTGTATTTTAAAGTAATATATAATTTCGTATGGCACGTGTTATTTGTCGCTCTTTTGGTTAATTTCTCATGTATGTAATTTATTTGCCTTTTGGGTATCTGTAAATGTGTATTTGTTTAAGTAATCTGTCATTTGTACATACGTTTTTTATTTATGAGTATATTGTTTCTTTATGTAGTTTCACGGTGCTACAACACAACGTTTCTCGAAGTCACGGTTAATGGCGCTCAAAGCGAGCGAAATAAAGAAGATTAAGCACCCGTCGAAACTCTCTGTCTCGTTTGTCGACGCCAAGGGGCTGCTACAGTGAAACTCGACGCTTATCGGGACTCTGCATTACTTCGCTGCTGCCCTGTTCGAGAGAGTTCATCACAACGCCGCACGAGGATCAATCAGCACGGCGCTGCGGACGTTTGCGCAGTCACAGCGGATCGTGACGTCATTATAACTGCTTAAAGGGAAAGATCGCAAGGTGGTAACAAGGCACCGTTTAACACTACAGATGAGATCGAGACTGTGAGTTAAATCGTATTCCCACGTGAGCTGCATCCATTCATTGGAACTCTGTAAGTTGACATGTTCAAATGAAAAGGAGAATATTTTTTGGACTATTCAATTGAAGGATAAAACTACAAGAGACATTTAAATTGAATAAGTCAAATCAAGAAAATATTCAAGTTTGCTTGATTATTTAAAGACTATAAAAACTTGTGTGTTAAATTTGAACGTTGATTGTTGAAGATTTATCTTGGACATTTAAAAAGTCATACACAAAGAGTACAGTTAACTTTATTACTGTTTGTAAACACTGAAATTTCTGATCTATTACAAGGGAAATATTTAAATGTTAAAAGTGTTTACAGTTGTGCATTTGTGTTGATTCTCCTTGCTAATATTTTGAGTGCTTACATTTTAGAGGTCTGATGGAAATGGTATCACTTATAGCTTAAGTTGCCCAGTTTAAAGAAGTAAACAACATTAAAGAGGCCATGGAAAACCCACCTGAAAAGGAAGTTGAACCAGTTGAGGAGATACCACTTCCAGCTGAAGAAATAAGTAACCCACCAGTGCAACAGCTCAGAGCAAGCTCACGTGAAAGAAGCTTAACAGAGAAAGGTCGAGAGATGCATGAGCTCGAAGCAAAGAAACAGGAAAAGTCCTTCCATAAGACATATGAGTCCTGGAAGCAGGCTGCAAGAGAGGCTAGATCAAATTTGAAAACATTCTGTACACGTGAAGACCTGGATCAAATACAGCAGGACATTCAAGGCAGACATGATTCAGTCTATCAGCGTTATGAAGCAATTCTGCGTAACCACACTACTACTCCAGACATTGTTAAACGTATGGATGCCTGCGCTGCACTAACTGCAGAGATCACTGATCTTGTCAGTAAACGACTGGAAACATTTAATGAAAGTTACAACGAAGAACTTGTGAAGGAAAGAGTAAGGCAAGTGCTGAATAAGGATGAATATGGATCCGTCTTTGGATGTACAGTAACAAACACAGTCGTTTCAGAGTCATCACTGGGATCCGATAACCAATCCAAGACTTCTAAAGTCTCAAGTAAGCGTGCTGATGCACAGGCAGAATTTGCAGCGAAACTGGAACAAGCTAAAGCTTTACAAGAAATTCACAATCAACAAGCTAAGCTTGATAAGATGGAGCATGACTGGAAGCTTTGTGAATCGAGAATGTTAGCGGAGATAAAGCAGAAGGAGGCTGAAATGCAGTTAAGGCTAGTTGAGGAAAAGAAACGGCTACAACAGCTACAAGTTGACAAAGAAGTTAAAGTAGCAGCAGCTCGTGTCAAAGTGTATAACGAATTGGAAGGCAACCTTCATCGCTGTGAAGATGACGAAGGCCCTAGCATTCACACTGGCTGCCAGAGGACAGAGCTTACATCTCAACTGAACCCGGATGCACAGTCGTTCCTACCTCAGCAAGCATCATGTGAAGGATATGGAGTTACATCACCTCAGGAAACTGCAAATCTAGCTCAAGCAATAGCAAACTCACTAAGCACACATCGGCTGCCAGTTCCAGAACCCACTGTCTTTGTTGGTGACCCTTTAAAATTCATAGATTGGAAGATGTCATTCATGGCCCTCATTGATCGAAAACCTCTTCCTTCTGGTGAAAAAATGTTCTATCTGAAGAATTACCTTGCTGGGGAAGCTCGCAAAGCGGTGGAGGGATATTTCTACAGAAATTCTGAGGATGCGTATCAAGGTGCCTGGAAAGTGTTACAGGAAAGGTTCGGGAACTCGTTCGTCATCCAAAGAGCGTTTCGAGACAAGCTGATGAGATGGCCCAAAATTGGAGCAAATGACCCACTGGCATTACGAGACTTCACAGATTTCCTACAAGGTTGTGTCGAGGCAATTCCTCACGTAAAAGGATTAGCCATCCTAAATGATTCTGAAGAAAACCACAAGCTATTAAAGAAACTCCCCGAATGGATTGTGAGAAAGTGGAACCGAATCGTGGTGGAAGAGCTAGACACATCAGGTGATTATCCAAGTTTCAAATGCTTCACAGAATTTCTGCAAAAGGAAGCAAAAATAGCTTGTAACCCTATAACCTCTGCACTATTTGTGAATCAAAAGAACACCGATGAAAGGTTCCCCAAGCGTGCTAAGGCTCTCAGTACAAAGGTTCAGGTGAAGGACTTGAGCTCAAAAAGACCAGAGACGTACAGCTCTAAGCCAAAGACATCGTGCCTTTTCTGCAAAGATGAAAAACATCACATTGCCCAATGCTCTACATTTGCTGGAAAGACTATTGAAGAAAAGAAAGCCTTCATTCACGAAACCCACCTCTGTTTCGGATGTCTCAGAAAGGGACACATGAGTAAAGACTGTAGAAGAAGACATACATGTGGTACGTGTGGTCGAAGTCATCCTACCTGCTTACATGAAGAAAGGGATAAAGCTCCTTCAAAGGACCCTAAAGGAGCATCTACGAATGTTCAAGCAAGTGAGGAAGTTCATAAAGTCATGACACACGCACTCACTCAATGTTCTCCTGCTACTTCCAGCATTGTGCCAGTTTTCATCTCTACAGTGGACGAACCCCAAAGAGAAGTACTAACTTATGCTCTACTTGACACCCAGAGCGACTCAAGTTTCATCTTGGAAGATCTTCTTGAAAGTTTGAATGTTGTCTCACAACCTGTGCAATTGAGGCTCAGCACCATGACAGCTGCTGACACGATCACTGCCAGTAAGAGAGTCTGTGGACTTAAAGTAAGAGGACTACAATCTGCAAGTTCTATACCACTACAGCAAGCATACACAAGAGACTTCATTCCAGTGGACAAGTCGTATATTCCCACCAAGCACACAGCGCTTCAGTGGAGTCACCTCAGACACTTAGCAAGTCAGCTGTCACCACTTTTGAACTGTGAAGTTGGACTTTTAATTGGATTTGACTGCCCATCTGCTCTAGCTCCCTTGGAAGCAATTATAGGTGGTGAAAATGTGCCTTTCGCGCAAAGAACTGTGCTTGGGTGGAGTATTATAGGCCTGTCTAATCCACACCTTGACCGACAAGGAAATCATAGTTTTGTCCACCGTGTTGCAGTAAAGGAAATACCTGTCCCATCGGCCAATGATATCCTGAAAATTCTTGAGTCAGATTTCAATGAAAAGGCTTATGAGGATAAATGTGTGTCACAAGAGGATGTTCGTTTCATACAGCACCTCAGTGCCAATATTCATCAGAAGGATAATGGACATTACGAGCTTCCTCTCCCATTTAAGTGCAGCAGCCGACCCTCACTACCCAACAACAAAGGGCTAGCAACTGCTCGACTACAACACCTAAAGAAACGGCTCAAGTCCAATAAACAGTATTATGATCACTACAAGGCTTTCATGGAAGAAATGATTATCAAAGGTGATGCAGAACAAGCTCCAGCTATACTAAGTGGAGAGACAGTGTGGTACATCCCACACCATGGGGTGTACCACCCTCAGAAACCAAACAAGCTGAGGGTGGTATTCGATTGTTCAGCAAAGTTTCGTGGTATATCATTAAATGACACACTTCTGACTGGGCCTGATCTAACCAATTCCTTGGTGGGAGTGCTGTGCCGTTTCAGAAAGGAGCCAGTTGCAGTTACCTGTGACATAGAGAAGATGTTTCACCAGTTTCTCGTCCCACCTGATGAACGCAATTACCTGAGATTCTTATGGTGGGAGGGTGGAGACTTGGAGAAAGAGCCTCAAGAATATCGTATGGCAGTCCACCTCTTTGGTGCCACGTTTTCACCTGGGTGTGCTAATTTCGGCCTAAAGTACCTGGCACAGCAGCACAAGGTTAACTATCCTTCAGCCTCAGCATTCATTGAGAAGAACTTTTATGTGGATGATGGGTTAACCAGTGTTCCCTCAACCAGTGAAGCCAAAGAACTAATAATGCAAGCTCAAAGAGTGTGTAAACATGGAGGTTTACGGCTTCACAAATTTAACTCAAATAAGGAAGACGTTCTGAGTTGTTTAAACCCGTTAGAAAAGGCAACAACATCAAAGCCTCTTGACTTTAATCTTGAAGCAACACCAGCTGGACGTGTACTCGGCATTCAATGGTCAACAAAGGATGACACATTCAGTTTCAGCATCGACCTTAAGGATCAACCATTGACTCTCCGTGGTATTCTGTCTGTTATAGCCTCTCTATATGACCCTCTTGGGTTTGTCGCCCCATTTATTCTACAGGGAAAGTGTATCCTACATGAACTTTGTCGTAGAGGTACTGAATGGGACAATGAACTTCCTGATGACTTGCGTCCTCAATGGGTGGATTGGAAAAACGATCTTCTGAAACTCAAGGAAGTATTGATACCAAGATGTTATCACCCACATACCTTCAGTGAAATAGTCAGAACAGAGTTACACCACTTCTCTGATGCGAGTAATGTAGGATATGGTGCTTGTTCCTACCTCCGCTTCAAAAATGAAAAGAGTGAAGTCCACTGCTGTCTGGTGATAGCTAAAGCCAGGGTCTCACCTACAAAGGTCATAAGTATTCCCAGGTTAGAACTCTCAGCCGCTGTCATATCTGCCAGAATGAGTGTCATGCTGAAAAATGAGCTGGAAATGAAGATTGACCAAGAGTTCTTCTGGACAGACTCGCAGGTCGTTTTAGCATACATTAACAACGAAGCCCGTAGGTTTCATGTTTTTGTCGCAAATCGAGTGCAGCTGATACGAGATGTCACAGATCCTAGTCAGTGGTGTTACGTAAATACAACAGATAACCCTGCTGATTATGCATCTAGAGGGCTTAATGCGTCTGCCATCTCTACATCAATGTGGTTATCAGGACCCAAATTCCTGTGGGAACAGGAAGTAAATGCAACACCATACACACCTGTGAACCTGCTTGTCGGTGATCCTGAAGTTAAATTAGTCCAAACCTTTGTGACCTCAGTCAGAGACGGAGCAGACATCCTCAGTCGCTTAAGTCGATTCTCTTCTTGGTCTATGCTTCTAAGGGTGGTTGCAAGAATAAACAGATTGGGCCACAAACAGATGTACAACGGTGATCATGTGACAGTTGAAGAACGTGAGAGAGCTGCTAAGGTGGTCATCAAGCTTGTACAGCAGCAAGCATTCTCAAAGGAAATGCAAATAATTGAAAGAGGAGAAGCTCTACCAAATTCAAGCGCACTGTACCCTCTGGATCCTATTTTGGACAATGGCATCCTCCGTGTTGGTGGGAGGCTAAAACACTCATCTCTCAGTCAAGATCTAAAACATCCTGTAATACTTCCAAAAGGTAACCACATCACTAAACTAATTCTGTCGCATTACCACACCAAAGTTCGTCACCAGGGAAGAAGCCAAACTCAAATGGAGTTAAGAATGAATGGATTCTGGATCATTGGAGGCAGTAAGTCCGTCGCTAAGTTCATACACAAGTGTGTGCAATGTCGGAAACTCAGACGACCAGCTGAAGAACAGCGTATGGCAGAACTTCCCAGAGAACGTGTTGAGGTTTCCGCTCCATTCACGTACTGTGGTATGGACTGTTTCGGGCCATTTATTGTGAAGAGAGCTCGTAAGGAGCTTAAGAGATATGGCCTATTATTCACTTGTCTATCATCTCGTGCAGTCCATATTGAAATGATTGAGGACCTATCTACAGACTCCTTTATCAATGCCCTAAGGTGCTTTATCAGCCTCAGAGGAGCAGTTCGCAAACTTCAGTGTGACCACGGCACTAACTTTGTTGGAGCTAAAAATGAATTGGCAAAATCACTGAAAGAGATTGACACCAACGCCTTAGAGATCTTTCTTACAGAAAGGCAATGCGAGTTTGTCTTTAATGCTCCTTCTGCAAGCCATGCTGGAGGTGTCTGGGAGCGTCAGATACGTACTGTGCGAAATGTACTCAATGCCACACTTGCTTTATGCCCAGGCAGGCTTGATGACGCATCACTCAGAACGCTGTTCTATGAAGCAATGGCCATTGTAAACAGCCGCCCTCTAACGGTAGATGGTATTAATGATCCAAATTCACTCGAACCATTGACCCCAAACCATCTGATAATGATGAAATCTGATGTTGCTCTTCCACCTCCAGGAAAGTTTGTAAAACAAGATGTGTATGCCACTAAAAGATGGCGCAGAGTTCAATACCTAATCGAACAATTTTGGAGTCGTTGGAAGAAGGAATACCTTCTCAACATTGCAGCACGTCAGAAATGGCATATTCCTCGCCGTAACCTTCAAGTGAATGATGTTGTAATCATCAAAGACGATATGCTTCCCAGAGGTCAGTGGCAATTAGGCCGAGTGGTGGAAACCAGTGAAGGAAGTGATGGTCTTGTAAGGCGAGTTAAGTTGCAGTTAGGGGAGCGAAAACAAAATCAATGCTCCAAGCCCACAGTCATTGAAAGGCCCATCCAAAAATTGGTGGTACTTATTGAAAATGAGTAATCAGCGACTGCTTTGTGATATCATTGCATCAGACCATGTAATTAAGTTCTATAAAACCTAACATTTTAGACTTAACATGCATAAAAACTGTGAAGGCGGTCATATTGATGTTCAGAAATCATGTTCTGATTCATTCACAGTTTGTTCTGTTCTTTCATCATCTCATAATTGGTGGGAGTGTAAATGACCGCAAAAATATGTATGTGTGTGTCACTTTAAATGTGTTGTGTGTGCGCACGCACGCTCTCTACGTAACGTAAGCTGTAACGCAGGTAGAAAAGAGGTGCGGACGAGGAGCACATTGTGGTTCTCACATGGCGTTTACAAAAGTTTGATATATATATATATATATATATATATATATATTGTAAAAAGTGAATGCACTTTACGTTTTGGTTCATCTAGTACCCTTTGGCAAGCGGAGCGAGGTATGTGTTTTTATTGTGTGTTTTGCATGTTGTATTTTAAAGTAATATATAATTTCGTATGGCACGTGTTATTTGTCGCTCTTTTGGTTAATTTCTCATGTATGTAATTTATTTGCCTTTTGGGTATCTGTAAATGTGTATTTGTTTAAGTAATCTGTCATTTGTACATACGTTTTTTATTTATGAGTATATTGTTTCTTTATGTAGTTTCACGGTGCTACAACACAACGTTTCTCGAAGTCACGGTTAATGGCGCTCAAAGCGAGCGAAATAAAGAAGATTAAGCACCCGTCGAAACTCTCTGTCTCGTTTGTCGACGCCAAGGGGCTGCTACATTCTTTAATTATTTCAGAACAATACACATTTCATTGCTGTACAACATGAGTGCTTTATGCACTGTGACAAGGTCAGATTGGTTGGTATTGTAAAATGTGCCAAATTGTTGTTTGTCCACTGCTGAACTAAAAAGTGAGCTAAATTCTGGGTTTGGAAGAGGAATAGGGGAGGGGAGGTAAACTTCCTTTTGAGAAATGGGGACTATTGGTGGAATGCAGCAAAAACATCCTAGGAGCAGGCAGGGAACGGGGTGGAGGACTTGCTTTGTGTCCCGCTGCTACTTCCATTGTTGACATTTCCTTACATTCAAAACGATATTGCGTGACCTTAAGACTGAGATGTTGGAAGACAAGAAGAAGTGACTTGAATAGTTAATAAATAAGCATTTGAGAAAGGCTTTTGTTAATATATGCATTCATATTTTTCTCTATTTCTATTTGCTACATAACAAAACAAAATGAACACTGCAAGCATAGTTTTTTTTCTCTTTAAAGCATCTGTTTGCTCCTGCTGAACTGCTTCATCATGACGCTCTGAAACATTTGCTTCCATCCATTTCAAGTAGAGGAATAACAGACAGGAAGGAGGAGAGGTAAAGATGCATTCCACTCATCACATACAGCAGCTGCCAGGAAAAGCTCTCAGTGTGAAAAATGACAAGTGCAACGTGTGTAAAAGAATGGGGTGGCCAGGAGAGAGGTGTGGGAAAGATTTTCTGTCTTTACTGACACTTTTTCCCATCATCCCCGTCAGAGTCAAATCAAAACATTATAAAATTATACCTGAAAATTTGAAGAACAACAGATGAAAAAGGTAATAATGCTTCCAGTTAAGACATAAGATATGTCTACATATATATTTTTTTTTCTCATATGTCATAACCATCAAAACTATTTCCCAAATTGAAAGCTGGGATTCTAGTAATGATTTGTGATTGGTCATGGCAACAATCAGTTACAACCAGCAATCTCTAAAATAAAAGGTTATGATTATAAATGAAACGATTTTTAAATTGAAGAGAAGGTTCCACAAAGAATAAAGAACAAAGATGCTGCAAAGAACAATAGTAAAAGTTTTCTTTTTAAGAAAAAAGAATAATAAATGCAAGACTTATTAACACTAACTTGATCCCATTTTCTTAGGGATAACCTGATATATATAAAGAAAAATCTGTTTTGATATTTATTTTCATGATATGGCCGATAACCTATAAATAATATATTTTTATTATATAAAAGTTATGAAGAACTATATATTATTTTCTGGTGTTAAAGTTATTAAAGTCCTATTTTAAAACATCAAAAGCTAATTAAACTAAATGTATTATATTTACTTATCAAAATTATATTGATATACATTTTCTATACTATTTTGTCTAAATAAATGAGCATGACCAAATCTTAAAAAAAAGATAAAATAATAATAATTAGACAATAACATTTATCTCATATTAAAGCTCCAATATGTAGGAATTTTGGAATTTCCTCCAGTTGCGTACTTACAATATCTCAAAAGTCTCCAAAGATTTTTTATTTCAGAGAAATTCCGATTTTAAATAACTGGCCGTCCCGGAAAAGAAATGTCGTAACTCAGTGACGCAATGTCCGCTCTATACTTTGTTTCTGTGTAGACCATGTGATGTTACACCACACCGGAATATCACATGGTCAAATGCGGAAGTGGTGGTTATGTTATAGCCGCGCATATGGTTTGGTTGTCGTTGTTATGGATCACGATTACTCTTTGGCGAGTATTAAAGTGCCAGTAAAACGTAAGCGTCCATATTCAGATACACGCAGACTGTGTGACAAACGGAGGAATAAAACCAGGATAAATATCGGCCAGGCGTTTATGAGATGGAGAGAGCTGTGCGAAAATCTTGACAATCTTGACTTGACAGAGAGTCTGCTCGAGCGAGTGTATTGATAGACAGGTAAGCAAATCAATTATTTATATAGTTATTGTTAAGTAACGTAATAGTTACAGTAGAGATGGTCCAGGTCTCATCTGGATTTGATAATTCCAGTGAGGATGTATCTGTGTTTCCCTGCAACACATGCAACTGACAATAATAGCACTTATAAACAAAGTTATATTGATCTTTGTACTAAGGTAAGGATTTTTATCACGTGTGGTGACCGAGATTATGGCAGTACAATTAAATACAATCGGATATGTGTTGTTAAAAATATATTTAGTCATTACTTGCAAATGTTCGTTCAAATGTACTTTTAGAACGATTGGTTTGAGCACGTTAAACAACACGGCATTAACCATAAACACGTAACACTGCACAACATTAACCCAACAAATCATTTAACAAATAGCTGTAAGTTGTAACAGGATAATATATGTAACAGAGGCCAGCGAGTAGAGGCCAGCAGGTAAACCTCACTCCCCGATGTCAAGAGACGTACTAGCGAAAGATGCTAGTGGCTGTAGCCATTTAGCCTCCTTGTTAGTGTGTTCGCCTCCCATGCCGAAGACCCGGGTTCGAGCCCCACTCGGAGTGAGTGCAAGGAGCGTCATAGAAGACCCGGGAGAGAGGGGTTACATATAGTATAACATTTCACATTCCTTGCAGTTCATTAATTATGATGACATAAAATAATACGATCAGATATACAGGTAATACAAAAACGAATAAATTACCTCATCCGTGATCATGATTGCTATGGTGAAAACGCATTAAAAAAGACATCGTCACCTGCTTCATAGTGTCATCAAGCTTCGCCTTTGTTATTGTTGGAAATGCGCCCTCTTGTGGTCTATTACAAAAATTGTATACTGGAGCTTTAACCAACATGGTTCCATAATATATATATAATTATTTTTTTTATTTTTTATTTTTGGTCTGTCCATAACTCAAGTATGTTATATTTCCAAAGAAGGAGGCTTCATCACTGGATAAAAAAAATCCAAATTGGCTAACAGCTATTTCTTTTTTCCACTCAATCTTGCTAGACTCACTTATCAGAGCGTATCAGAGGATCTGGCACAGAAACAGAGACCAGAGGTCACAAAGATAATAAAGATGATCCTTCACTTCAGCGTCTAGTAGTTGGCCAGATGCATTAATCTATTCCTGCATGTCAAGTTTCACCTAGTTCATTTAGCTGCCTGCAAACATATTTATGTCTCAGACACATTCCAGTCACATGAAAACGAATAATCATGTAACCGCAGCCGAATAGGCCTTATGGAAAATCCTTCCTAGCAGCCAGTAAGCCTTTTCCAGTGAAATTGCCCTCGATGCAGACATCAAAAATTCATGTTGAATTAAGACCAATCTGTGCAGTGCAATTTTGTACATTCGTGCTAACAGCTGATTATAAAGCGGAAAACGATAAGGTGTCATTAGCATATGGTAAGCGCAGATAAATGAGGAAAAAAGAATGAGAGGACAGAGACGAAGTGGAATGACATAAAAGCGTGGAAAAAGGTCCTGACTGTTAGTAGTTTGAGGTATTTCATCCATTCTTATTAAGATTAGCCAAGTTTAATAAGCCAAAGACTTAGTAAAGACCGAACATAATTAACTACTCAACACTTAAACTCTCTCTCACACACATGCTCGTGTCCAGCTGGGATAAAAAGAGCACATGGCTGATGAATCTGTAATTATAAGATGAAAGTGGGGACACTCTAAGGCATTATATGAATGTTCCATAAACCCTGAAAAAATTATGGAATAACTGATTTTTTTTCACTCTGTGTTTCCTTAGAGGAGAAAAGGAATGACTTCAAGAACTTTTTGGTGGTATTTGTTATATATTTATTTACATAACTAATTTAATATAATATTATATAATATAATATAATGATGTAATGTGACGTGACAATCAGGCAAGTATGGTGACCCATACTCAGAATTCCAGCTCTGCATTTAACCCATCCAAAGTGCACACACACAGCAGTGAACACACACTCGGAGCAGTGGGCAGCCATTTTTGCTGCTGCACCCAGGGAGCAGTTGGGGGTTCAGTGCCTTGCTCAAGGGCACCTAAATCGTGGTATTGCTGGCCCGAGACTCAAACCCACAACCCTAGGGTTAGGAGTCAAACTCTCTAACCAGTAGTTCAGTATAATATAATATAATATAATATAATATAATATAATATAATATATATTTCTTGAGCTTTTTCTTGAGCTTGAGTTTTTTTTATTAAATCTGTCTTGGACTGCAGTGATATCAGCCTCCAGTCTGGTGTCAGTGAAATATCTGCTTGGTGCCATTTGTAGGTGATCTGCTCTTGATTGCCTCAGTGGTTCCCATGGCAATGGGGTGCCTGTAGGTTACAGGCTAATCTGAGGAAAATAGCACAGGTCTCCCCATGCATTACTACCTGTGGGGATGTGATTGGTATAGAGAAGAGGGCACATGCCTGATTCCATGAGTATTAGAAGACTATACTTTGATGCTCTGAAGAAATTGCTGAATCCATATTTCAGTTTAAGCCAGGGGTTGGCAAACTTTTTAATGCTTTATATGATAAAGACAATTTGTTTCCAAAATTAAATTGTAGGTTATTAATTTGTCAATTTACTTAAGCCAAAATAAATTACAGAAATATTGTCTGGAAAGTATCTACTTTGTATCAAGTTAACTTTGTATTAGATTTGATAACTTTGTTAGTTAGTACTTATCATAATGTTTATAAATAACGAATTGTCAGAAAATAATGCTTACTAGGGATCAAGCCAATAAAAAGCAATAATTACAAGAAAATATTCCATAGAAATTCCCTAAAAACTTTAATCTTTTCAAACATTTAGTTTATTATAATTATTATTATTTTTTTACTTGAAAAATATATTTTGTATTTTTTCACTCTCAGATTTTCCAAAGACCCCTCAGCAACCCCTTCTCCATTTTGGAAACTACAGTGTTGAACTACAGAAAACGAATCATTGTTTAAGATCCTTGATCCTTTGTGGCCATTTAAGTACTTATTATACGGCCTCCTGGAATACTTGATTCTGATTGGTCAATGTAATCTGCAGTTGGATAATTTTATATAATGATTGCTAAACTGCATATCTGACTGCCCATGGAAATCAATTTCTAACATAGCTGTGCTAGTTTCATGTCTCCCAGGACTCCATATTCTCTACTCTCACATAAAATAATAACTTTTATGTACATGTTTTTATTCCACAGCATCAGATCGGGATCCAGATCACCAAGTCACATTTAGTTTTCCAATAATGACCAGCCGTCTTCACATTATCCCCTATGAGATTTTGACTGAGCAAGCTAACGAGCAACCACAGTAGTTTGTATTTACTTAAGCTGTTATACAAAACTAATAAGCAGATATGTAACCCCAGTCTCTCAGAATTTGCCTTTAAAGTTTTGATATTCCATGTCGCAACAGGGAATTGCATTTTACTTCATGAGATAATCAGTTTCACTGCAAGGCATACAGACAAACCATGGATGGCTGATGTAAGATCACTAGTCTGGGGCCAGTATTCAGATCATAAAAGAGAAAAAACAAAGACCATCCATTCATCCAACATTCCCTTCTTTATGTGGCAAACTATAAAAAAGGCCTTAAGAACCCCTATACAGGCCAAGCAAGCCAGCAGTTCAGGCTTATGTAAGTTGTGGGAAGCCTCATTCCTCACCATGGCGTGAGGTAACAACAGTGGTTAAGCTGTCACTTTCCCGCCTTCCTCAAGCGAGAGATAGAGGGAGTTAGTAAAAGGGAAAGCAGAATTTGAAATTTAAGTATGTAATGTTTTCAACATAAGCTCATTGAAAAAAAAGCCTCTATCTGCATTTTTGCTAAACACTAAACACATATCCTACCTTTACATATAGTTAACTGTAGTTTTCAGCTAAAATAACCACTAGTGGAAATAAACCACCACTTTTATTCCTGTTCACACAAATTATTATTACAGGGGCAGACTACAGATTAACAAGACTTATTTTTTTTACTTAATATGCTGGAAAAAAACTGACAGTTAACCAAAGTTGAGTCTACTGAAAAGAGTAAACAGTGGCGCAACAAAAACATTGCTGTTTGTATGAGAATTCTGACTTGTCCAGCATAGCAACGGTTCAACCAATAGTGTGAGATTTGGGTGGGGCTACTGTTTGTACAGCCAATGGGGAGTGTTTGGAAAACCTGTGTGAAAACAATTAGTATTTTTGCATTTTTGATTTGAGATGGTGGTGGCACAGAAACTATACCCTTCAGCTTCAAGATGAGGGAGTAAAAAATATGGCTTTCTGAAGCAAAAATTACGAATTATAAGAGAGATATAAATGAGGGAAAGATGTCTTTATAGAGTTTCGGTAACACTTTAGAATAGGTAACACTTGTTAACTATTAACTACAACATTTCTCTCAATAAATTCTTCATTTGCTGCTTATTAATAGTTAGTAAGGTTGTTGTTAGGTTTAGGTATTGGGTAAGATTAGGGATGTAGAATAAGGTCAAGTAGAATAAGGAATTAATATGTTTTTAATTAGCACAAATACGTGGCTAGTATTCTAGTAATATGCATGCTAATAAGCAACTAATAATTGTTAGCTATTCTAAAGGGTTTCCAGAGTTTCTATCCAGGTGAGTGTCTTTCCTATGTAAATAGATTCAGGTAGCACTTTACAATAAAGTTAATATTAGTTAACTGCTTTAGTTAACATGAACTAAGAATGAACAATACTTCTACTACATTTCTTAATCTTAGTTAAAGTTAAGTAAACATTTATAAAGGAGTTATTAAAATCAAAAGTTGTGCTTCTTAACATTAGTTAATTCACTGTGAATTAACATGAACTTACAATAAACTACTGTACTGTCATTAACTAATATTAATAAATATTAATAAAGGTACTGTTCAAGGTTCGTTCTTGTTAGTTAAAATATTAACTAACATTAACTAATGGAACCTTATTGAAAAGTGTTACCTAGATTCCTTTTTGAAGTGTAACTTGTGTAGTTATTGACCACTATTACGATCAGGCCAGCCTCTTCTAAACACTACAAATGCTGTAAAGACTTTAGCTTCATTCTAGTCTTAACACTTGCAGGGTTTTAATAGAAGAGAAAAAGATTTGTCTTTTAACTGCACAACTAGAATGTAGTACTTTCCAATTTTGAAAGAGCAGGATTAGATAAGTGTCAAGGAACCTTTGAGGAAGTTTGTTAAATGAGGGCGATTCAATTAGTGATTAGTTCGTATCTCTTGGTGAGCCTTGTATAAAAGGGGCATGTGCTCTCAGAAAAGATTAATAATTAATGGAGAACTGATGGATGAAGACTACTTAGATGGTGCTGCAGGTGCAGTCGTACAGAGCTCAAGAACAGAGGAAACACGGTGATATCGTGTGCCGAATCGAAGAGCAAAGGCATAAGGAAAATAAGCACTCAGTTGAGAGTAAAAGGTTAAGTCCATCTCAATTGAGGCAAATGTTTCATCAGATGGTTCAGTGATTTTGGCTATGACATCATTGTCTTGCTTTACTCTCAAATATTGCAGAATCTTCTACAGGAAAATTTGGGTTGGAACAAACAGTGAGAGGCATTCCTGGAAAAGACTGGACAGTGTAGGATAAAATGGTTCTATTTTGACATTGTGTTTTATTTCACGTACAGCAGCTAATATGACTATAGTATATTTCAGGTCATTTCAGCTAAAAGTGTTAGCAACAGTGCAGCATGCTATCATGGCATTATTTTCAGATTCTCAGATTTTCAGATTTTCAGATTCAGAAGATATGTATTTATTTAGACACACTGCTTTTTAAATGTGCATCTATTAATTTATATGTAATTATATTCCATGTCTTTTTACTATATAAAACATTCATCCACTTCAAGTGAGCACATTTATGCACATTTTTATTCTCATGTTGGTGTTTCTATATTGTATTTTCTCTGCAGTATCCCAAGATTTACATAAAATTATATGGCTGGTAACCCAGCTATTGAGTGCTTCCTTGCACAAAGACAACTGCAATCAGTGTCTGCATATTCAATTGAGCAGTTGAACATCAATCTATAATTGTGGTAGTACTTTGATATCAAACCCATAGACATCACATTAAAAACACTATTACATGTTGATCAGAAAGCTGGAAATGTGCTGCAGTTCTTGGCCAGAATATGCTGCATATTGATAGTCTGGCTTGTGAGACTCACATAGCATGGCACGTTCACTCTTCTGGTCCTCAGGCTGCAGACTCACAGCACTACTGGAAAGACCAGGATTGCAAGTCAGCTACCTAGACCAGAATCTTGCAAGCATAAACCTGCTGGTCTAAGATCGTCTTGTTAGTAGTACTTTAACCTAAAGGCCCCTTAGAAGACAACACAATCCCATTACCCCCTAGTGAACCCACAAATCAAACAACTTGTTGACCATGATGAATTAAAAAAGCTAAAGGTAGGTAACTTATCCTTTTGGCACTAAGGGTAATTAACGACTATACTGTCATCCAAAATACTACTCATAAAAATAACTGAAATTGACCATAATGATAAGTGATACCACTTTAGAACAAGAGAGCTTGGATGGGTGAGCAGAAGAAGTGAGCATAAGATCTGCTGGTTAAGCGCTTGTTTTAGTAGGCTGCTGGAAGGACAGAAAAACTCAGAAGTGCAGAATAAGTAACATGCCCAATAGTTAAGAATCTATTACACTGGCCTCGTTCCCTAGCTTCTGATTCCAGAGAAACACACTGATGCTTGAACACGTACAGATTCAGAAATTAAAGTTCCAGCTATCAGCACTACTGAATCTTACTCAAATTTATATCCAGCATCTCTGGACAACCAGCTTTGAGAGAAAAGCTTTGATACTCCTTCCAGACATGCATGGGATGCGGCCCAAGACCTCCAGATGCAAATCTACTTAAATACCGCGGAGGGAGAAACTCGGAAAAGTTGTCATAACCCAGAAGAAATTCTGGCTGCAGACATTACTCTGAAAACAGTGAGTTAAGATTTCACTTGATTATAAATAAAGTCAACGACATCTGAATAATTCGCAACTGACAGGCGTGGAATGGGATCTCATGAGTTGGTTATAAAATATGTTTGCAAATCTATGGAAATAAGTGTACATAATCATGAAGGCCAATGATGGGTTTCAAAGGAACTGCAACAGGGTGGTAAGAAGGAATTCTCAACGGGAATACGTTGTCACAAACAATATGTTTGTGTATTTGTGTGCGTGCTGTAAAACCACAGTTCTGTGGTTGCACAATGATAGATAGAGTTCTCAGTGACAGATGAGTTGCTACTCTCTCTCTCAAAAAAAAAAACACATTGATGCCATGTTTGGTCAAAACAAAACTTTCCTTACTGAAGGAGAAATAACCGAAGGCACATAGTGCACATAAAAAGTTTCACACCTAAAAAAAATTTCATTTGGTCTAAGAACAATCTACAAAAAGAGCAGTGTTGTGGGTAACGCGTTACAAAGTAACGCGTTAGAGTACTCTAATTACTTTTTTCCTGAAATGTGTAACTTAACGCGTTAGTTTCGTGCGTAAGTAATCAGTAACTTCGTTATTTTTTTTTAAAAGTAATCCGTTATTTTAAGGAAAATCCCGACTGCAGCCTGCTTTTTGTCAGACAGTATGCCTAGGTCTACTGTGCCACCTGCGAATGTATCAGCGGAGCCGAAGCTCTGTGATCGTAAAGTCAATGGCTGTGATGCGTCTGTGCCCTGCGCCTGACCCTTTGTGTGTGTGTTTTTTTTTTTTTTCGAACTCCCGGAAAGATAGCAGAGAGGACAGCGTTTGGTTTATGGAAGTACGCACATTATTTTCAATGTGTCAACGAAAAGAAAAGAACATAACGGTAAAATGCACACTCTGCTTTGGTGAAAAGCTTCTGTCGACCGCCAAAAATTCTACCTCAAATTTAACGCTACGTTTTAATCACTACTTTGAAGAGTAAATGTAAGAGGACTGTGTTCAAGCGAATTTAGGCTTGTGACTGTGAGTGACACTTTAATAATAATTAGTTCGGCTATTAAGCGATTTGTCATTTGCCTGTGTGGCATAGAAGGATTTAATTTGGTTTGTTATAATTTTTGTTTGACAGGCAGCTGTTAATTTCTGTTAGATCATTGGCTGGCTGGTTGTTCATAATTTCTAAATGGATTTAAATCTGCAAGCCTGTTTAAGGTTGTGTTTACAAGTAAGCATACTTGTACTTTGATAACTGCATTATTTAAAGTTAAAGAAAAATCAGGAGTTATCTTGTGGTGCTCATAATATACAGTAGCCTAGGCTACCCGGGCTGGGTGCGAATTTTGATTAATAATATGTTCTGTGATAATAAATAAATAAAACGCAATGTGGAATAGCCGATTGCTGACTGTCTTTCCTGTTATTGTTATCCTGCAGTGTTAATTTAGTCGGATGACTGACGTTAATCATTGTCGGGAGTCACGACTTCTAGGTGCATTTAAAGGGGCCGGGGGCTGTGTCTGTCATGTGTGAGCCGCTGCGAACTGCTTTTAATTTTTGGTAACGCATGAGTACTCTAACGCGTTACTTTTATGAATAGGTAACGCTGTATCATAACTGATTACTTTTAATTGATGGTAACGTTGTAACCTAACTAACTACTTTCCAAAGTAACTATACCCAACACTGAAAAAGAGTTGACCATGATCCATGTCAAATGTTTCCAAAAACATTTCAGAGAACCTACCTCACTATGCACAAATTTCTTAACCACCTTTTCTTATATATGATGATAAAATAAAAGAAACATTGTAGACTATAAACCAGAATGAATAAAAGCAAGAGGAGGAAGACTATAAACTTGCTGAATTGTAAAAGTAATGGATACAGCATTAAGGATGCAGAGGTTTGGCTGTGGAGTCGACATTTGTGTTTTAATTATGCTCTAAACATGTCTCAAAAGCTTAGGTGAAAAAAAAGGTTTGCTTCAAAAGAGAAATGAAATTTAACGATGTTTCAAATATCCCTTTAAGTACAGGGAAAGAGAGATAGAAAGGTTGTGTTACTCACCCTATTTACCCTGTCCAGGACCATACAGCTAAACAACAACCAAAGCGTGAACAAGGGAGCAAGAGAGATTGAGACCCACTCCGCCTGCTGCTGTGGCAAGGAAAGTTTTTCTCCTCGCTGTAAGGCTGCTCCTGTTCTCCAAACCCTCCAACTCTCTATTGCTGACACTTCCTGTGCTGTCCCTTTTCACCAACTCAAATCACTCCCCCAGACTTAGCCAAGGAGCATTGTTTAGACAGGACGTGTCGCGAGTGTGTGTTTTCATTTGTGTGTCATGATGAATGCGATTTTTGGAACTCTCTTGGCACTCCCTCGAGCCTGGATCACCTCATGGCAAGAAAAAAAGACGGGAATTGAGAATTCAGAGAAGAAAAGAAAATAAGATGTGTGACACAGAGAAAGAAAAAGCCACTGATGAAGAGTGAAGTGAGTGAGAGAGAATCTATTATGCTAAATCAAAACATTTGGACGACTTCCTGCTATGGAGCCCCCATGACACAAACTTAAGGGCCACATGTGTACATGTCTTAAGTGAGTACAACAAAACATCACCTAAACACAACAGATTTGTCCCAAAACCTAATGAGCGTTGCATACTGGCAACATAGTCAGCTGTCTTCTAAGACAACACTCTGTCATAGATTATCATAGTAGAGCAATTTGGATTGCTTAACTTAGGGGGTATGCACTGCATAAACCGCATGAGACTCAAGCTGAAATTGATTTAAATAATTGTTTTTTATATTAAAAATAAAAGCACAATACTAGTGTTGCAGTGAAATTGTAGCACAAAACAAAAAGGATAAGTTACAACAGGTAAATATGTCAGCAGTCTGGACAAATTAGCTGTCACCAAATAATTATTCTAGAGTAGCTTTATGTAAAATGTGTTCATCTGAAGTATTGAGAGGTGGGTCACTGCCAAAAAACAATGTCAAGGGTGCTGATAGGTTGTTTTGTGAGCGCAACGTGATCTTGCAATTGCATACATATTAAAGATAATTGTGCACTGTGAGACGTGAACAGTTTGGATGTGCTAAAAATATGTTTATTAAACAGTCTTGAAGTACAAAAATAGAAAACACAATCCAGGTAAAGGGCAGCCAGGAACAGATCCAATAGTGCCTCCTGGACGATGAATTCCAATAAGCAAGGCAGAGACAAACTGATAGTTGAGGCAGAGAGCTGGTGGCGCACTGGAGGCGAGGCGAAGAAGAGCTGATACCGTGGAAACAGCGATCAGAGAACGCGAGTGTGGGTAGAGCTGGAGGAGATTAAACACTGCCTGGATGCAGGATGGAAAAAACTAAAAGATGGTGAGAGTGGTAGGCACAGGTATGTACCTTCCCATCTCCAGGGGAACACTGAGAAAGGACCACACCTACTCCAATCTTGGAAGCATCTACCTCCATAATAAACTGATGTTCAGGATATGGAAATGAAAGAACAGAAGCAGAAATGAATCTCGGGACTTGAGTTCATCAAAGGCCCCCTGAGCTTTCGAATTCCACCTAAATGGTACCTTAGTATAGGTAAGAGCTGTCAAGGGAGCAGCAACCTGACTTAAGTTTTGGATGAAGCGCTGGTAGAAGATGGCGAATCCCAGAAACCGCTGCAGAGCCTTGCGTAAGTCTGGAGGTGGCCATTTGGCTACTACCCTTACCCTTAGCGGGATCTGCTTTAAATTCATCTGCGGAAATTATATAGCCCAGGAAAGGAACTGACTTGGGGTGGAAAACGCACTTCTCCGCTTTAACATACAGCTGGTTCTCCAGCAGCTGTTGTAGCATCTGAAATACATGTTGGGTGTGTAACTGAAGCGAGGGGGGAAAGATTAGAATGTCATCAAGGTACACAAAGACAAACTTGTTAACCATGTCTCTCAACACATCATTGACCAGGGCCTGGAAGACAGCTGGGGCATTTGTCTTGCCAAAAGGTAGCACCCGGTCTCATAGTGTCCTGATAGAGTGACGAATGCTTTCTTCCACTCATCCCCATCTCGAATCCGAACCAGATGATAAGCTTGCAGAGCTCCAACTTGCTCAAGAACTTGGCTCCCTGCAAAAGTTCAAAGACAGATGACATTAAGGGCAGGGGGAACCTATTCTTAATGGTAATGTAATTCAAACATCTGTAATCAATACAAGGGCCCAAGGAGCCATCCTTCTTCTTAACAAAAATTAATCTAGCACCAGCTGTAGATGAGTAGGGACGGATGAGACCGAGGGAGACAGGGGGAGATGCACCCACCAGAATCCCCCTGGCTACTGATGAGCCCTGGCTTTTAGTGGGCATTTGCTGACAAACTGTAACAGTACAATTAAAAGTCCGGTGTGAGTCTCTCTTGTTCCAACTGTATTGGTTCAGGGTCAGCAGGGGAAGGCAGAGGCAGGACAGAGATGGAGGCACTGGTCATTTCTCCAACCCTATAAGAGGTGTGAGCAGTCAATCATTGGCTATGAAGGCAAAGGCGGCTCTCTACATGGAGGGCCAAGTTGACAAGATCATCAAAGATATGTTGGAAGCTCATGATTTCATCTTGGATTTCCTCATCCAGTCCAGCATGGAATACAGCTTTACAAGACCCCTGATTCCAGTCACTGCTAGGTTCTTGAACTCAATGGCAAACTCAGTCAGTAAATGGTCTCCTTGACGTAAACAAGCCAGCTGGGCTGCCGCCTCATTGCCACAAGTAGAATGATCCAATAACTTGACCATCTCCTGCTGAAAGTCATCAAAAGAAGCACGAAGGGAGCCCGGGCCTCCCGCACTGAATTTCCCCAGTCACGGGCCGTGCCTGTTAGGAGGGTAAAAGCATAAGCCACTTTAGTCTCCTCCTGGGCTTACCAGCGAGGCTGTAGAGCAAAGACTAGGGAGCACTGGGACAGGAAGGCTCTGCAGGAGTTGGGGTTTCCCGTCATAGGGAGGTGGGTTGTTTGCACGATGTTCAGGGTCATGACAAAAAGAAGAAAAGCCAGTGGTGTCCTCTATTAGCTGAAGTCTCCCTGCGAAGTTCATAGAGCTGGGCAGGCAGATCAAACAACTGAACATTTACAAACTCGAAATCATGGGACGTGGATTTTAGCTGGGAGGCATGCTGGCCCAAGATAATGCCCTGTTGATCTGAGGAGATCTGTACCTGCTGAGTCCATAACCGGTCAGATCGTTCGGTTACTGCGAGACATGGACTCAGTTTGCAGGTGCCAAAAATCAGTTTATTAAACAGTCTTGAAGCAGGAGGGAGAGAGAGAAAACAAAATAAAAGATGAAAACAAAACTGGAAAGGTATGTGCACAGCCAACAACTCTAGACAAGACGTGGTTGGAGCAAAGATAGCATGGAGGATAACATGACGATCTAACACAAGACAGCACACATGAGGAGACTAAATATGTCTAATATTGGCCAAATGGCGTGGGCCAATAATAAGATAATGAATGGAACAAGAGGGTGTCTTCATGACATAGAGGCACATGGTAAGTGTAAACACAACAACAAAATTAAGGGAAAAACAGACAGATCAGCCCGGGGATATGACAAATTGTGCAATCGCAAACCCTACCCACCCAAATAATGTGATTTTGAGGGGGCCGCATAGCAAATTCAGTGCACAGGGCCCAGAATTTTTAGTGACTGACCTGACTGTAAACCTGATATTTTGAACAGTATGTGAAATTAATTTACACAATTAACCACATTAAATTACACACACACACACACACACACACACACACACACACACACACACACACACACACACACACACACACACACATATATATATATATATATATATATATAATTTTGTTTTAGGTGTTTTGGTATAAAAAATGTGGTACCTCACTTATCAGTATGTTAAAAAGCTAAATAACACAGACAAATATTATTTAAAAAATACATTTCTTAATACATTTAACAATTTATATCAATATTTTTTCACTACTGAATGAATTTAAGTTTGTTGTAATGCTCTCTGGAATTGCTTTCGCTCTAAAAGCTGCATGTGATGCTAAGCTAATAGCATGACTGCATTTCGTTGCCTTGTACCTTACATGTGCAATAACAATAAAGTTGAATCTTATATAATCTAATGACACTTGAAGCATAAAACATTAGCACATATATTGTATAAAATAATAGATTTCTAAAGCCACTGAACGTTTTTTTTTTTTTTAATTTCTGTATGAATTTGAGCTTTCCGAAATGCATTTTTGAGATTGTAATGACACTTTAGAATTTGCCTAAAATGAGGTAGCTAAGGATGCAGCATAATAAAGATAACTACCCTTCATGTTGAAAGCTCCTTAAAATGCTGCCTACATAGGTAACTCAATACGTTTTGGAACAGACCACATGTCTGGATTGTTTATGTATGTACGTGCGAGTATGAGGGTGTGGGTGTTCAACTCAGTACTTGACAGATAAATAAAAAAAAGGGAGAAGTGAAGAAGGAATGAAAGGCGGATGGAAAATAGTGGAAAAGACACAACTGTTCTTGGTTTTCTGCAAAACTTAAAGCACTCAGCAGACACTGACAACCTCAGCCCTGCCCCAAAACACTTGCACACATACTAAAACACACATACACACGCACACACACACAATTAAGCCCGGATACAAAGTCATGTGGATGTCAAGAAACAGTCGTATATGGTTAACTTGTGTGCTTATTCAAACACAACACACACATTGAGAAGAGTGTGTTGTCAGCTACAGTACAAATAAAAAATAAATAAAACAAAACATTCATGCTTGTAGTGTATGGTATAAATATGCAAACTGGGTTGTAGCATCTGCCAAATTCTGTTCTTCAAATCATCAGTTCTTCCCTGCCAAAATTTAACCACATGAACACTCCCCCCCCCACCACCACCACCACCCAGAACATGCAGAACATACAGAACATACAGAACATGCCGGCTAAAACAGAGTATCCAGTTTATTCTCACTAAATGAGAAATGTCATTGAGTGTTATGAAAAATGCATATGGTAGAGGGCTTAGATGTGCTAACTGACAGCAAGAGGGCTTAGATCAGTTAAAATCTGCTGACAAAAACAAACCCGGAAACATACACAGATGACAACTATTTCACCTCTCACTCTCTCTTCACATCATTATTCAAAAAACACACCCTACAGATAACTCACCTATAAACACTATAGACCCTGAGAACAGAGAATATTTGCTTTGTAGCTGGAGGGTTTTGCTGTGGTAGTCAAGATCAAGCACAAGAAAAGCTAAGAGCAAACAGGCAGAGTGCTGTCTAAAGCACACAATGTGTTTAATTCTTTGTATTCTGTTGGTGATCTGACAGCCAAGTGGGTCTGTCCATTTAGGAACACAATTTGTATGCAGATTACTTCTCCTTAACTTACAGTCAGTACTTGTATTGTATAAAGTGCTGAATGATGTAGCGTAGTGCTGTAAACTGTCCTATTGAATAAAAGTAAAATTAAAAATCCCAAATATACAGAACAGACCAAAAGTTTGGACACACCTTCTCATTCAAAGAGTTTTCTTTATTTTCATGACTATGAAAATTGTAGAGTCACACTGAAGGCAAGGTCTATTTGACCAAGAAGGAGAGTGATGGGGTGCTGCTCCAGATGACCTGGCCTCCACAGTCACCGGACCTCAACCCAATCGAGATGGTTTAGGGGTGAGCTGGACCGCAGACTGAAGGCAAAAGGGCCAACAAGTGCTAAGCATCTCTCGGGGAACTCCTTCAAGACTGTTGGAAGACCATTTCAGGTGACTACCTCTTGAAGCTCATCAAGAGAATGCAAAGCAGTAATCAAAGCAAAAGTTGTTTCACACTTTTTTTGTTATGTATATAATTCCATATATAATTCCACATGTGTTAATTCATAGTTTTGATACCATAGTCATGAAAATAAAGAAAACTCTTTGAATGAGAAGGTGTGTCCAAACTTTTGGTCTGTACTGTATATATTAAGTGAAAAGACTATTTAATAAAGGGAATGTTATTATTATTATTATTCAATATTTAATATAAACATTTTAAACATGTAATTGAGTGTATTTATAATTAAATGTATACAATACCATATTAAAGTATTTACATACAGATTGATCTATCAGATCATAAACATACACACTACTATTCAAAAGTGTAGGGTCAGTCATGTTTTTTCATGTTTTTGAAAGAAATCTCTTATGCTCATCAAGACTGCATTCATTTGATCGAAAACAGTAAAACATCAATATTCTGGAAATATCATTATTATTAATTGAATATAATTTCAGATAGAAGCCTTTTGTAATATTATGCATGTATTGGCTATCACTTTTGATTAATTTAATGTGCCCCTGCTAAATAAAAAGTATTAATTTATTTAAAAAAAATGTATATGTACATTACAAAACTATTGTACATTACTTTTTTGTTTGTCTGTTTGATTAATGTATTTTATGAACAGGGGGGAAATACTGCATACTGTATCTTATTAGCAAAGATCTAAAATAGAATTTTACTTAACCTTCTGATCCCAGCCAAAGTTAATTAGAGGTGCATATCTGTGTGTGTGTGTGCAAAGGATTGAGCCGTAACACAATGAAAGAGAGAGTGATAAAAAAAGAAATAGGGGTGAAGAGGATTAAGTTTCTTTAATATACAGCCATACTTTAAATCAATAAAACAATCCAGACACCCAATGAAATGAAGGGGAGAACCATCCTGTGATGTCAGGAAATGAGGGCTGTTCAAACTTGCTCTAAACGCTATGTTAAAACAATTACATCTAATTCACACAGACACAAATTCAGATGAACTGCAGTGATTAACTCCAGCATTCCCAGCCACTTAGCATGCTGTAAAATATCACTTTACCACAGGCTACAACAGTTTACGAGCTGACAGGAAAAGAGAAACAAAAAAAAAACAGACAATGACAACTTTTCATATGATGAGATCTGATAGTCGGCCCAGGAGGGCCCTCAGATTAACTATAACTCTGCAATTTTGAGATTTTCCTTTAATTATGCTCAACATTCCATGATCCTCTGTCTCTCCGGGAGCCTGAAGGAATTCATATTCAGATGAGACGAGATGATTGGTCTGGCTGTCTGACTGATGATATCATAACAGCTGAACTCATTCCATTTCCTGAGTCTGATTATGGAGACGTTTATCAAATTCTAATATGCACAGAGGCATACTAGTGAACCTAAAATGAGAAAATAATTTCTCTCCACCCTGCACACAGACAATAGTAGACATGAAGGAAATATAATTATAATATACTTATAATCATACCTTTTACACAAATAATGTATTTTGCTTTTAAATATATTTGTACGTGTACATGGGAGTTTGAATATGCATGATGCTTCTGGGGGTATTTATGCTCTCTCTCCCTTTCTCTCTCTTTCTATTTCTTTTTTTTATGCTGGTTGAGAGTCTCTTCACATCCCAATAGAAATCACTAAGTTAAGTGGTCAAAAATGTACTTTTATGTATTTACTGTATTGGACCATAAAATGTTTATCCAATCACATCCCTCGGCTCAAGGGCTACAATAGGCTGTCTGTCAACGTATGAATTTGCATACCTCCACACACCATGCTCGAGCAGACATGATACTTTATCAGCACATTCCATTACACTATTGCAGACTGAGCAACAATTGAAGGCGTTATTTTTGTAATATTATCCACCTTAAACTGTAAAGTTTTCTCAGCAATGAATGGGACATGAGGTCATCTGAGCCATAACTCATCATGTTGCTGGTTAGCCTCGGGTCATCCTGTGCACGATTATGTATTTTGGAGCAGGTGTGGCTTTGGAGAGTGATTTGCAGGGAGGGTGGGATCTAATATTTTCAAAGCTAGCTTACTATTTCTAGCTTCTCTGAAACTGCCCACCCTAGCTTTAAATGATAGTGTATACTTAAACTATACATGCTATAATTTAGAGAAGGTATAAGAAGGAGAAGTATAGATTGAAAGGATCTGCTATTAGCTGGTCTTCAAAGCTCCAGCTGTGTATATGGTTTTAGTCAAACCTACAGAGTATAGTGATTTCTGTGCAGTCTAAAATGCAATGTTTAATAGTATTTTGTGTGATTTAAAGGTGGCACTAAATGGAATTACAAAAATAATGATTGTTTTCAGATATCCCAAACACACTCTTCTGTTTTTTAATAATGCATATTAAAGCATATAAGATGACTTTTAAACCAAACAAATGACTGACACATAGTTTAATATACACACATGCCTCTGCCAATTGCAGAAATCTGCCCTGTAGACTAAGTACCCCAGTTGCCTAATGGCATGAGTAAAATACACACACACATACACACTTTGGTCAGCAAAACAATATATGTCTCAACAAGTGAAGATTCTTCATCCGATCACCCAAACACACATCTTTCAGTTCCTTTTATGGAGATGTTTTTAATGTTTCAGTTACAGGCTCAATAAATGTTGGAGAGCTTTAGATGAGCATGTGCTGATTTATAACTGCATGAATCTACACGCTGTCTTACGTTGTATATTAACACTGCTTGGTTCTTCAGTAAATCAAAGTGCCAGGCAGCTGTGGCCAGACAAATCATCCTCAGGCCAGCCAAGAAATTTGCCAATCAACATCAGGTACCATCTTAAAACCACTAATCATAATTATATGGATTGCACTGATGCCATCTCATCTCTCAGCCCAGACGAGTTTAACAGGTGCTTGTCAGCACATTCCGTGTGAAAATAAAGTGCACTTAATTGTATTGAATGTGCACTTGAAGTGTACTTTAAATCTCAAAGTATTTATTTAAAAAGTTGTATGCATAGAAAATATGATATTGAAATAAAAGGCCACTTAAGAGTAAAGTTTCCAAGTCCACCTAGGACTGGGAGTAGCTGTTGTGATGCCTGAGCAAACAAAAATGTATAATACAGTATGCATAAAAACGTCTCATGTAATGAATGTAACCATGGTTCCCTGAGTAGGGAACAAGACACTGCGTCCTCTAGGGGTCGCTATGGGGAACACCTCGTAATGACTCATATCTGAAGCATACATTGAAAAAACACATATGAGTTGGCTGGCGACAGTCCCTGACATCACTACCAGCGTGACTATGGATAAATAGGCGCTGGGAGAACACGTCATTCACTTCTTCCTCTGAAGTTTGCGTCCGAAGTAGTGTTTATTTTGTCACCTATTTTTTATTTATTCTTAGTCTTAGTCTTTCTTGTGGCAAATGTCCTTGTTAGTTTTAGTCATATTTAGTCATTCACATATCTTTTTTTTGTTAGTGAAGTTTTAGTCAACTAAAAGTCTCGTCATTTTAGTCTAGTTTTAGTCAAAAGAAAACTTAAGGTATCTTAGTCTAGTTTTAGTCAAAAGATTTTAGTCTTTTTTTTTTTTTAAATAACACATTATTACTGAGATTATTACTGATAAACATTTCAGTAAAAAAAGTGTTTCACATATTTCAAACATTGGTTACATTTCTCAATTACCTGACAAAATACACCTGTTGAATGATTTTTGTTGAATGCAAATGTTAAACGTGTCTGGTTTTCAATTTCTGATTTAGGAGACACATTCACAACTGATTAACTTGATCACATTTTTTTAATTAATTGATACTGCTTTTAATCATAATGCAAAGACCGGTCATTGGGACATAAGCTGTTATGTACAATAAAAGAGCCTGCACAGCGACAGGAAATATAATTTAACACAAAAAGCCTGCCTAGATGGTGGACTTGCGCTCAGGATTTTTTTGTATTATTATTATTATTATTTTTTAGCAGCCTATGTACGAATTCTTTCTACGCACACACTGTTTTATTTCTTGATAACAGACCACTGATAACTACAACACAAATATCGAGCCTCTTCCTTCGACCTAGCATGTTGTTGTCGCACGTCACTCGTCACTCGTGTTCGCTTTGGGTGTTGTGTGTTCAGCAGTTTCGTGTTGCAGCCACAGGCTGGCAGCAACAGGAGTATGAGACCTGTAACTTGAGCAAAAGCGCAAACCAGCGAACTCGTTCTGAATATTTATAAAATAGGGCGTAACAGCTGATGAAAAAGCAGAGACGATTGTAGACGAAAATGAACAGAGATTTTATCTTAGTTTTTATTTTATACAAATATTTTCGTCTCGTCTTTTCAACAATAATGCATGTTAATTTAGTCTTAGTTAGCATTTTTGGACAGTGGTGCAGTTTTGTCATCGTCTCGTCTTAAGCCGGGCTCACACTACAGGAGTTTTAAAATCATAACTGATTTTGAAATCTGGTTGCAGCACACACATGAGTGGCACATCACACACTGCAAGATATTAATACGATTATTATGCCAGAGGGAGCACCTCACGTGATCTCACGCAGCAGATCGTCACTGAATTTTTTTAAGCGTGCGCTTTGTGCACTCACCCAGTGCATTCATACCGAGGCGATTTCACTCCAGCGCTTCTCTTTCTCCTTATAGTTTTGATGGGTTTTTGCCATATTATACAGGCAGTTGTGTTACTACAAAATGTCAAGAAACCGTTATCTCCTCCATCTCCACTATCCAACGAAGCTGCACATCAGCTGTTTTGCAGTTTTGCGCATTGGCTTTGAAAGTACTGACTTAATCAAATAGCTATCATCATCCCGATTTAAATTCTAAATATCAAACATGTTTGATAATAATCGGGGCTGCCCCGATTTGTGTGCGAGCAGATCGGTAGGTGCGAGATTCGATTGGTGAACGCCTCATATTACCTGATAATCCACGCCTCACATCCGGACAGATCGAGGTGCTCAACAAGATTTTTGCTCCGATTCTCGGGAGGGTGAAATCGGGGCTATATCGGGCTAAAAATCCTGTAGTGTGAGCCAGGCTTTAGTCATGAAAAAAGGTTGTTGGCGAAAATATTTCGTCTCGTCTCGTCTGACGAAATTAACACTAGTCTGAAGCATGGCAGTTTCCATTTCAAGTAGGGGTGTAACGGTACATGTATTCCTACTTGACCGTTTCGGTACAGGGCTTTCGGTACGGTTCATGTGTGCACCGAATGACCAAATGCAATAATTTGTGTGCGGAACATACAGTAGGTACATTGTCGTGTTTCCACACGAACATATTAAGTGGCGGAAGTCTCCGCGTTCAGCGCAAATCCTGCCCTGCAGCTGATTCTATGGATTTCAAAAGGCATCATGCGAGTGTGAACATCACTACAACTAGGAAAAAAATGACCGTAATTGAACGCAGCTGCCGTCTGCATTTAAACAGACCTTTGCTCTTAATTCCGATCGGGCCAACACTATAACGAAATCTGAGCAGGTCTAAAAACTTAAACTGTTGTTGCTGCACTTTACACTTTGGAAAAGTTATGTATATATTTTAAATATGAGCAGGCATTGGTAATGCTGCACTGTAATCATAGTTATTTATTCATATTTTTCATTATATTTTATTATGTGATGTTGGTTTGAGACAGAGTATTTTATTAAGTGGAGAACTTTGCAGCAGTATTTTATTTCCTATTCTGTTTTTATTATATAACGGTATATATTTTATCATATTTTATTAAAAAGTGTTTAAAAAAAGTGTAAACAAATTGTAAAAAAAAAAGTTTCTTTCCCTTACTGTATCAAAAATAAACCGAACTGTGGCTTTAAAACCGAGGTAAGTAGCGAACCATGGTTTTTGTGTACCGTTACACCCTTAATTTCAAGGGAACTTCAAACTGCGTTCTCTAGGGGTCGCTATGGGGAAGATTAGTACACACATAATAGTAAATACAGAATGGACCATACTGACCGGAGTGTAAAGGGCGATTCCCTTTAGTCCAGACCATCAGTAAGTTGGTTACTATGAACATAGAACCAACCAATACATCATAGGTCCAGCATAGTAGACTGTTTGCAAGAAGTTCCCACCTTACCTCAGTCAGGTGGAGAGCTGGTGGTTAAAGGGGAATTAAAAAGGTGAGGATAAGGGCAGATGTTAAAACCTCCAAAGAGAACGAGCAGATAGTAAGTATCGTACTAAATCAGACGAGAACTCTGATGCCTCGTCTGGATCACAACCCTCAGGTATTGCCTACCTCCCCGTGACCCACGATTTCCTTTTATCCCTACCCGCAGGCGAGGGAGGAGCGTGAGTCACGACACTAACCTTCTCTGCCTGTCTCTGATCCTCAAATCGAGACAGACCAGGCCCCTTATGTTGTTCAGGCTCAGACCTGGACAACCGTGGAACGAAGAATCTGAAAGCAGTGGAGTCACCTCCCTGGACTTCCCGATTACCGTCTCAACAGAGATACCAAAAAGTTTGGAAGGCAAAACCTGAGCATCGAAAAATAAAGCCTTTTCTTTCTTCCCGATGTCTCCCAGGTTCACCCACAGATGTCTCTCCGCTACCACCATGGCCGCCATAGTCCTGCATATGGCGGAGGTGGCCTGTTTGGTAACACGGAGAGAGGGATCAGTGGTGTGGGCCCTTGCCTTTATCCAGGTCTTTAGCAGATCAGCCTGACAACACCGAGTCTGTTGTGAGCGCGTTCACTACACTGCAGTGTTGCTGCTGACGTGTTATCTTTGTTATTGGGCGAATTGGTGCACCAGAAAACATGTCAGCAGTGTTATACATCAGCAGCGTCGTGAATGCACTCAACAGACCCGGAAGAGAAGACAATGCTGAATAAAGTGAACATTTTTGTTATTTTTGGACCAAAATGTATTTTCGATGCTTCAATAAATTCTCTGATGTCACATGGACTACTTTGATCATGTTTTTATGACCTTTCTGGACATGGACAGTGCACCGTACATACATTTTCAGTGGAGGGACAGAAAGCTCTCTGACTAAATCTCAAATATCTTAAACTGTGTTCCAAAGATGAACGAAAGTCTTATGGTTTGGAATGACATGAGGGTGAGTCATTAATGACATAATTTTCACTTTTGGATGAACTAACCCTTTAAAGGGGGTGTGAAATGCTATTTCATGCATACTGAGTTTTTTACACTGTTAAAGAGTTGGATTCCACTGCTAAACTTGGACAAAGTTTCAAAAATTAAGTAGTACGTTTGAAGGAGTATTTTTGTTCCAAAAAAACCTCTTCCGGTTTGTCACAAGTTTCGGAATGTTTTTTTCGAGTATGGCTCTGTGTGACGTTAGATGGAGCGGAATTTCCTTATATGGGTCCTAAGGGCACTTCTGCCGGAAGAGCGCGCGCTCACGTATAGCAGAGCACTGAGAGGCTGAGCACAGGCATTCACATTCGCGGCATTCGCGAGAGCGTCGCGAAAAGTCACAAAAGAAGTTTGTTTTTGGTTGCCAGGGCAAGACAACCCTGCACAGATTACCAAAAGAGAAACAGCATTAAGGCATCAGTGGATGGAGTTTATTTTTACAGAGCATCAACGGAGTTGTGCAAGTGTTTGTGTTTGTTCCCTGCATTTCGAAGATGCTTGTTTTACAAACAAGGACCAGTTTGACGCCGGATTTGCACATTGTTTATTTCTTAAGGATAATGCAGTCCAAACGAAAAAGGGTCATGATCGTATGTTGGAACCACATGTGGTGAGTAAAACTGCTTCAAATATCTCTGTGTTGTTAATTTAGCTATCGGCGCGTAAGCACATCAAGTAAACAACATGCAATGTTGTCATCAAACTGCACTTTCCACATGTACAGCTTAAAAAAAAAATAAAAGACAACATAAAGTGGAACTTAGTCATTTACCAAAACCGCTAAGCAAATATATACAGTTTCAGTACATACCACATAGAGACGCCTTTGCTGATGCTGCTCTTGTTAAATTTCAGCCTCTGGATCTGTGTCACAGCTTCCAGACGCTCTCAACGCAAAAGCCTACTGGCGCTCGTGATTCTTTAGCTCCGCCCACACGTCACGCCTCTAGGCGTTCGTGTTTTTTCCGGGAAAAATCGGTACAGACTATCTTTCTCTTATAAGTATAATAAAAATAAAGACTTTTTGGAGTTATGAAGGATGCAGTACTACTCTATTGGTACTCAAGATTAACAGGATATTGAGTGAAAACAAGCATTTCACCCCCCCCCCCCCCCCTTTAAGTTCTTTCACCAAATAGAATCACTCTGGAATACTAAGCAAACTCATTGGCTAGATTATAACACTTAATACTCCTTCAGACATGACAAAAGTATACTGAAATTGATCAAAACAGGATGTAGAAGAAGCAGATGCAGATGCAAAATAATGTGATCATCAAACATTAAATAGCATATAAAGCAAAACTGCCTAATGTTATCAAATGAAATGTCAACCCAGGAAGTGGTATAGGACTGTGTAAGCATTGGGGGTGTTTGATCATAAGTTTGAATCCAATCTTTTACAAAAACACAATTTTCTCGGCTTTTTGATCAAAATGTTGCAGTTTATATTAAACTTGCCCACATTTGAGTGTGCATGATTTTCAGATATTTATACAACAAAATATTCTGTGACCCATGACATTTTTGTGAAAATGATCGAAAATGCTGGTGGTGGCCTGCAACTTTTGTAAAAACGCTGGGAAAGAATTAACGATAAATGTATTAGGGAGGTAAAGAGATTGGGATGCAAAGAAAACCAGGTTCAAACATTAATCTCCCACATGAGCACCAGGGCTCAATATGTCTGGAGCACAACCGCTACATCTCCAACAAGAACTGCTTTATTTCAAGGTTAGATTACCTGTAGTCTTATTCAACAGATAGAGTGTGGAATATTTTGATAAACCTGAAGGAAATTCTAAAAGGCTATTGGCTATTGAAATTCAGGGCATGTATACAGTGCTTTGCCTCTCACCTTTAAAACCTTCCCCTTTTTCTTACTCCATTTCCTTGTGTTTCTATTTCACCGGTCTGTCTGTAGAAGGTGCATAACCATTTGATGGTGCATCAGAATGGAGCAAACGGAGATGAAAAAGTGGAAAAGAAACTGTGCACACACAACCCACACTCAGTGCCAACGCTTCAGGAAATCCCTTCATCTTTTCATCCTTGCTTAACCACTCTTTTCTTGAAAAACGGAGTCTCTTTAGGAGATGGTGTTCATTAGGTACTTGCTGTGGTGTGCGTGTGTGTGTGTGTGTGTGTGTGTGGGTGTGTGTGTGTGTGTGTGTTTGTGTGTGTGTGTGTCTAACCCTCTTGGCTGACCCTAATAAGCAACAACACACAGCTTGCTGAATAGACTTCAAACAGAGATGCTACTTTTAATCAGCAATGAGAAAATCAGCTCACAACCTGTTCGTAGAAAATAGGGCAAGAAAAAGTGAGGGACAGGACGAAAGAAATAGATAAAAGAAAGTGAAGAAAACTACAGACAAAAATTTAAAATGGCAACCTCAAACAAAACAGAGTGAGCAAAAAGGTGAACAACTGCACAAAAAGAAGAAGACAACCGCTGGAGGAATGCAAGGAACAGTACACTGAACCAAATTATGATTTTCTGTCAGTTCTGCATGTGTGGGCCTCAAACCTGTCAGAGTTCACAGTCTCATAAGGCTTCTGTGGAAACTGGGGCAGAGACAACTAGATCTCCAATTAAACTGCTACACATGCAAAGAGAAGTGACTTTATAAGAGATTATTTGATTATTGATAAAAACTTGCTTGTTAACTTGGCTCTAATATACTGGAAGGTAGTAGGCCAATAAAATATTTGGAGAATTAAGCTACACTTAAATGAATGTTCTTTGTAACCTCCAATAAACGCTGCCTGTAAGTGCTTAGAAGCTTTTGAGACTACAGCAATCTTGGGCCATTCCTCAACTGAAAAGCTTCCAGATCAATGATAATCTTAATTTTGACATTGCTACTGCTTTCCACAAATTCAACCAAATATTCTCAATGAGAATTGAATCTGGAGACTGAACAAGCCACTCAAGAACATTCTACAACCGATAAAGCATAAGTACATTCAAGTATAAGTACATAAGTTCATTTTTCTGACCTATCAACCAAGCATAAGTACATCTGGATGCACTTTGGGATGGCTGTCCTTCAGGAAAGTCCGTTGATCATCAAGCTTCAGTCTCTGCACTGAAAGCATCATAACTCATGATGTCCTTCATACAGTCAAGATTTTCACTTCCTGCAACAGCAAAACACCCCTATAACAGGAGCGGTCCATATCCAAGTTTGACCATAGAGATGGTACGCTTCTACTTATAAGCTTTGCCATTTTTGCACCAGACATACTGCTGATAAATAGGTCCATATCTTCCTTCTAGGACACCACAGGTCTATCCAAATGAATTTTAACATGTTCAAGTTGGCCTTTTATGCTCTTCTTGATCAAGAGTGGCATTCGGCAACAGTGCTGGGCAGTAATTTGATTACTTTTTTAGTAACGGAGTAATCTAACGTGTTATTTGCACAAAAGCAACATGAACTAATATAAAATATAAACGACTAGCAGGTGCAAGTGTATGCAGAGTTTCTATTTAGGCTATAACATGTTTGCAGCATTGAGCAATGCAGTGCTGAAATGTGCATGCTCATGTTTTCTCTCATTATAACACACGAATTGTAGACATTATGAAATATTAATTATGCATATATTTATTGTGTTTAAACTGAGAATTGTGAGATAGCAATGAACTTAGATGTCTTTTAGAGATTATAAATGCAGCTCTCTGCTTGCATTGTGTCAAACCATGCACGCAGCAGCCGCTTGCTTTAGTTAAAAATAACAGTGTTCTGTGAATGTTGATGCTTTAATAACAAACATATATCGGAAGCGTGTATGCTGGGATTTCATAAATTTCATAGAGAAAAGAAGTAACGTAACTAGTAACGTAACTAATTACTTTTGAAATAAAGTAATCAAAACAGTAACGTGATTAGTATTAAAAGGAGTAATCAGTAATCAGTAATTTGATTACATTTTCAGAGTAACTTGCCCAACACTGTTTGGCAATATCCCTCATCACAAAGTCCATACTTGACAATAACACTGTCAATTTTATTTATATGGCACCATTAGTTACAACACATGGTTGTCCAATGTGCTTTACAGCAACAGCAAAATAAAAACACGAAAACAGATTTAATAAAAAAATGAGACAAATGACAATAAGATAGCAATACAATCCTCATGTAGCCTTAGACTTTCTAATATAATAAAACTCTTTCTTCTCTATAGCCTTTGTGAGAGCTCTGTTGGCTTTGCCATATTTGCTACTCATGTCAGCACGCGCATGGGCTAGCTTTATGTATGTGTAACAGCTCAAGCTAATTCTGTTTTTTTTTTTTCTTTTTTTTCTTTTTTTTTTATAATTTCTAAAGGTTGATTGCATTTTAATACAATTTTGTTCCCCACTATACAAATAAGCGACTTAAAAACAGCAATGTTAAATATGGGATGGTTATTTAAAAATCCTGTAAATCAAAAATATTAAATTATATATTGAGATTTTCACCGTTAACATGCCAGTAAACAGTTACAGATGCAATTTTTATAAAATCCTGGATCATCAGAAAAGCTTGTATTTGTAAAGTAATATAGTCTCTTGGGGCTTGAATAATTTTGATTGAATCTGGATTTATTTAGGCAAAATAGTATAGAATATCTGGCATTTATCAGTTATGAGCCATAACATGAAAATAATTATCAGCTGATGGTCACTTTAACTTGCATTATAAATAATGATGCAACAGATGAACTTTCACAGGAACTCCACCATTGTGTTACTTTAAATAACTTGCTCTAGAGTCACAGCTGGGAGCTAAAGACTGAATTCTCATCCAGGAATAGTCACAATGGAAGGAAGGAACAATTTTAGCCCATTCCCGCTACAGCAGATCCAGTGGAAAGATAAAATAATTTGTTACGAGTCAAGGAAACTGGCAAGATGGTCCAGTCCTCCTCTAGCATAGTCTGAAAATCATTTTGCATTGAACAACTTCTCTTAGAAATGCTGCAACTCACCAAAATAAACTACTTTACAGTACATTGAAAACTAAAATTAAACTGAAAAAGAACATAATTCAAATGAAAATATTATATATAAAAGTAATACATAAATAATTGTAAATCTATTAGAAAAATACAACAATACTAATACACTGAATTTTAGTATTTGTAACAATTAGCCTCCATTTAAAACAGAAACACATGATAGTGATAGGAAATGAATAGGTGTCTGGACTGAAAAGAGGTTAAACCACAGAATAGGTTTGTCCAAACTGATTGCTTTTGAAGAAACAAGGAACATGGATCGTGTCACATTACACTGTTCAGAAAAACACATGAGGCACAAATGAAAGTTTAGCGGTCTTTAACCAGGTAAACACTGGGAATCACCACAACAGGAGCTTGAGCAACACACATAGTACACTACGAGACCAGGCGCAGGGAATCAACTAATAATCAAACTAAACAAGGACAGGAAACCAAATAAGACTTAACAGGAAATTAAATGCGTGAAAAAAAAACAGGACAAAACCTGACAAATATTTAGGCAACAGGTAGTGCCGCTGCTAGCCATTTTGGTGCCCTAATCATAGGGGGGGGGGGGGGGGGGTTACTTTCTAGACTAGAGCAATTATTAAATATCTGTCTTGTTTCACCTTTTTTGCTACATATACATGCCTAATATGTGGCTAATATTTCTATATGCTAATGAAATAATACCGGCATTAAAAAAATAATAATCATTATAGGCTATTTTTGTTGCCCCTTCAGCACTTGGTGCCCTACGCACAGTGCGTGATGCGCGTGCTGGGAGCGGCGGCGCTGGCAACAGGTTATTAAAGTACTAGTTCATTCATGATTGTATTTATTTATTTATTATTTGGGATGAACTACCCCTTCAACACTATTTTCTTTGTTCTACAGAGTGGAGTCATGAGCATTTCCCCCCTGCTGGGATCAACATCTTCAAAAGGTTTATCAACCATTCAGGAAAACTCCCAGAGGTCTCTATCTAATAAATGAGAATTTAAACAAAGTTGCTCACATTTTTGTATTGATTTCTGATTAGGAGAGTTATCTCTGATAGACACCTTAGGGACAATTGGACATACTCATATAGAGGAACTTAGTATGAACTGTTAGTATGTCAACCACAAAGTGCAAAGTTCTGCAGCAACAACAACCCTGCACCCCTCAGTGCATAACGTCTGCAGTCTGCCAGCCTTGGGGCATGAATTCAGCTCAGAGGGAGATAAACAGTAACAACAACAAAACCAGGTGTGTTAAATGGAGGTTTTCTTTTTTCACCCAAGACACTTTGTGGCATCTAAACCGTGTAGAGCAACACCAAGAATCAACACAAACTAACACTAATGTCAATATACTTGTGCAAAGACACTAAACCGGTTGGTTCTTGCCTAGTTAGTAACCTAATTCAAAGTTTGTCTAAGGTGGGAATTGTTGAAAGGGTCTCTGCCTCTTTTTTTTCCAAGATTGTATTGCTCCCAGTTTCTGAGATCAAAGCAACGTGTAATAATTCTAATTTTTAGAATACAAGCTCGCACGGTTGCTTCATGATTTGGTGCCAGATAAATGAAAAATGACTATGTTTACAATGTCCTAGGGTTCCATACTTTTGTCTTCTGTGGAACACAAAACAACATGCTTTGAAGAATGTTCATGCTGTTCTTTTTCATGCAAAGAAAGCATAAGCAGACATTCTGACAAACATGTTCTACAGAATAAAGAAAGTCATGCAGTCAGTAATCTAATTCCAAGTTTGTCTAAGGTGGGCATTGTTGAAAGGGTCTCTCTTCCTTTTTCTTCCAGATTTAAAAGATCTCAGGTTTTGGTTACTGGTGACTATGTCCTGTAAGCCATTTTAACAGCCACAGTGGTGATTAAGCAGGCTATGAGCCTGGAAAATTCCTGAAGTACGGAAAAGTATCTAAGTGCTGCTCCCTCTCCCTGAATGCTTTAGGAGACAAGACAAGAATATCTTACAATGCAGAATGATAAACTGTTCCTTTCATTCTCCACCTCCCCTTTTCGATCCTTTCTGCCAAACGGTGAACAATTACCAGATTCCATTTGCCATTAAGTCAAAGCACTTTTCATTAGCTGAGCTGGTCGGTGACCTGTGGATCAACTTCTGCCCACATTAATTTCGTTTTTTTCACAAACAGAGTACTCCATCTGTCTGAAGAAAATAATAGTCTGCTGGTCCAAGATTAATGGAGTGGCTCCCAAGCACAAAAATACCTATTTTAAGAGAGTAAATTAGTTAATAAATCTGGGACGATCAAATAGTGTCTCCATGTCTGCTTTCTGTCTTTCAACAAAAATAAAAATAAAAAAAACTTTTAAATATAAGCCATTTACTTTGTTGCCTGACAGTTTAGGCCCAGTTCATCCCAAAAGGAAAATCTTTTATAAAATATTCACCCTCATTCGGTTCCAAACCTGTATGATATTGATTCTTCATTGCAGCACAAAGCAAGATGTTTTGAAGAATGTTCATGCTTTCTTTCTTTTTTCAAGAAAGCATAAGCAGACATTTTGTTAATATCTCCTTTTATGTTCCACAGAATAAAGAAAATCATACAGATTTGGAACAACAGGAAGGTGAGAACATGAACATCATTTTTATTATTAGTTGAATTATCCCTTTTTCACGAGTTCACCCTTACATCTAATCTGAAGGCAAATAGTAGGCATATTTTGGCGTGCTGTCCTGGGGGAGGGGTCCGGGCCCGGAGCATAGCCCGAACCCAAATAACTCCCCCTATCCCTAATTTGGGATAAATAGATTAGAAGTGAGGAGTTGGGGTGGAGGAGGGTTGCCGAAAAACTGTCGTGGGACAGGAGGTAGGAAGACTGGATATATATACGCTTGCGTGCTATTTAAGATTATTAGCTAAACGAGATGAACCTGTGCCAAATTGGATGATTATCTGATCGTGCTTCTCCCGAACTTTGTTAATAAAACCACATTAAAAATTCCAAACTGTCTCTGTTATTGATCTAAATGGCTCTTCAGGAACTTGCTGGCAAAGTAAGTTCTGCTAGAATGTCTTCAGTTTGGGCAGTTCTGGATTAAGAGTGCCTCACTCCCCCCCCCCCCCCCCCAAAAAAAAAAAAAAAAATTATTTGGCATTATTATGTATTATTATGTATTATTTTGGAGTACTACACTGGCCATCCCATAAACCCCAAGTTAAATGTTATGCTTCTCAGACTGATATGTTAAACAAATCAATCTGGGCTAACACTCATAGTCCAAACATGGAAAATCCAAACCGCAGAAGCCTGAGTACAGATCCAACCAGTTTAAGATAAACTTAGTTGAGATGAGGGGACTGTGTCTCCCTCCCTCTCTGCCCTCTTTCTTTCCCATAACCTCTGTTTGGCTGAACCATGAGTAAGCAAGACCACCCAGCCATGAACTTTACTGACTTTGGTACTGTCCTTTGTCCTGCTACACTTGCTTGTGATAAACTTTCAAAAAGTGCTAATAGTAGATTAAACAAAAGACTGAACCATTTTACCTGCAGAAACAGAAAACCCCTTTAAGGAAGCCGACTGCTGAAAAACAGAACTCTCCTTTATCACTCTATCTACCAGACATAAAATGGGCAAAGAAAAAAAGAGAATGTATTTGTTTCTTTCCAGGTGCTTCTTTGAGGGCACATTTAGGTAGACAAGATTAGTATCAGATTGCAGGTGAATATATTAGACTCTTGCACGTTGATCTGTACGGGTTTTCGAAGCACAATGGAAAGCTATAAAATGTTGTATTAATATAACAGTATAACTTACATATAGTGTCATTACAAACAGGTGGGTTTACTTCTTCCCTCATACTTTATTGGCAGCCAGATTTCTAAGTTTAAATAATAACATATGCATAACATTTATTTAAAAAATGAAACATTAATTACAGGAAAATGCACACTCATCATCTCTCCAGTTGGGAAATGTCATCTATCAGTTATGCTTTCTTTTTACGTGAGCCATTCATCCAACATGTTATGAACTGTGCTTGTACTCTAAGTCTAGAAAACATTAACTCTTAAATGGTCCATTTAAAGTAATGATTTAAAGAAAATAAAAATAACTTTTAAAGAGCTCACTGGTGTAAACATTTACAATGTTTATGGTTGGGCAGAAATGAGAGACAGTTTGCTTGAAAAAAAACATTTAATATATTTGTCAACTTTCCCTCATGCACTGTAAATGTAAACTAAAATAGCTACTAGAATAATGTCCAAGTTATTCTTTTTGCTAGAAAATATGTAAATGGTTATATGGCATGCTTCAAAAAAAAAAAAAAAAAAAAAAATCACTGGTACTAAAGGAAACAAATATTGCATGTATAAGTCTATTGATGGCCTTATAGATAGCACCTACAGGTGCTGGTCATATAATTAGAATATCATCAAAAAGTTTATTTCACTAATTCCATTCAAAAAGTGAACCTTGTATATTATATTCATTCATTAAACACAGACTTATATATTTCAAATGTTTATTTCTTTTAATTTTGATGATTATAAATGACAACTAAGGAAAATCACAAATTCAGTATCTCTGAAAATTTGAATATTACTTAAGACTAATACAAAGAAAGGCCAACTGAAAAGTATGAACATGAAAAGTTTGAGCATGTACAGTACTCAACACTTAGTTGGGGCTCCTTTAGCCTGAATTACTGCAGCAATGCGACGTGGCATGGAGTCGATCAGACTGTGGCACTGCTCAGGTGTTATGAGAGCCCAGGTTGCTCTGATAGTGGCCTTCAGCTCTTCTGCATTCTTGGGTCTGGCATATTGCATCTTCCTCTTCACAATACCCCATAATTTTTCTATGGGGTTAAGGTCAGGCAAGTTTGTTGGCCAATTAAAAACAGGGATATCATGGCCCTTAAACCAGGTACTGGTAGCTTTGGCACTGTGTGCAGGTGCCAAGTCCTGTTGGAAAATGAAATCTGAATCTCCATAAAGTTGGTCAGCAGCAGGAAGCATGAAGTGCTATAAAACTTCATGGTATACGGCTGCGTTGACCTTGGACTGCAGACCAACACCAGCAGATGGCATGGCACCCCAAACCATCACTGACTGTGGAAACTTTACACTGGACCTCAAGCAACGTGGATTGTGTGCCTCTCCTCTCTTCCTCCGGACTCTGGGACCCTGATTTCCAAAGGAAATGCAAAATTTACTTTCATCACATAACATAACTTTGGACCACTCAGCAGCAGTCCAGTCCTTTTTGTCTGTTGTTCAAGAGTGGCTTAACACAAGGAATGTGACAGCTGAAACCCAAGTCTTGCATACGTCTGTGCGTAGTGGTTCTTGAAGCACTGACTCCAGCTGCAGTCCACTCTTTGTGAATCTCCCCCACTTTTTTTAATGGGTTTTGTTTCACAATCCTCTCCAGGGTGCGGTTATCCCTATTGCTTATACACTTTTTTTCCACCACATCTTTTACTTCCCTTCACCTCACTATTAATGTGCTTGGACACAGAGCTCTGTGAACAGTCAGCCTCTTTTGCAATGACCTTTTGTGTAATTCCCTCGTTGTGAAAGGTGTCAATGGTCATCTTTTGGACAACTCTCAAGTCAGCAGTCTTCACCGTGATTGTGTAGCCTACAGAACTAGATTGAGAGACCATTTAAAGGCCTTTGCAGGTTTTTTGAGTTAATTAGCTGATTATAGTGTGGCACTAGGTGTCTTCAATATTGAACCTTTCCACAATATTCTAACTTTCTGAGATACTGAATTTGGGATTTTCCTTAGTTGTCATTTATAATCATCAAAATTAAAATAAATAAACATTTGAAATATATCAGACTGTAATGAATTAATATAATATACAAATTTCACTTTTTGAATGGAATTAGTGAAATAAATCAACTTTTTGATGATATTCTAATTATATGACCAGCACCCTGTGTGTGTGTATATATATATATATATATATATATATATATATATATATATATATATATATATATATATATATATATAATTACTAAGTTAAAATTAAATTAAATAAATTACTAAATTAAATATAATAAATACTATACATTAAACTAAAAATGTGAGCTAATTAAAATATTAACACATGATATAATACTATATAAATAACATTAAAATAACACTGGTTCAACTTTGAATGCAACATTTTATTGTATGTATGGACTGCATGAAAAATTTACCTAAACAATATTTAACAACTTAAATGTCTACTCTTTCACAAACTATGGATAGTTTCAGAAGACGCCTTCATAGAGCATTAATCATATGGACTATAGAGAAAATGAATCATATTTTTTTTGTCCTTTTTGTAGCCTTTTGGAGAGCTGTATTGATCATCCATCCATCCATGAAAGCAAAACATGTGACAAACTTTGTAAAGTGTGTGGTCCAGTGTTCATGATTCACCTTGAAAATGTTTCAACATATAAACATATAATTAAACATATAATTTTAATTAAACATATAGTTAAAACATATAATGAGCTTAGTCCATTTTACTTCCATAATAGATCGAAAGAATTGAGGCTGTTCGGATGTTCTACTTAAAAATGACAGAAACCAGGTTAATCATTTCGGAACAAATGAATGATAAAAAAGAATGACGCACTAATTTCTGTGTATGCATGTGTGTGCTCGCCAGAATGAATAACTAATGGAGGGATGTTAACCTCAAGAACTTCCTGTCTTTAATATCATCACAGTCTAAATCCCCACCTAGGAGTGTCCCATTCCTGCATTTTCACTGAGTGGACATGACGTGTCTGTTAATCACTAAACATTGAGGGATGTGACTGTCATCAGAAGGCCACTGAGGTGGTAATATTTGGGTCTTATATCACCACTTTAGAGCAACTTTGAGTTGACACGGAGCTCTTAAACCACAACCAGCTGGATTAAAACCCACTGGGGCGGAATGTGATAAAGAGGTCTCTAATCACACTCACAAACACATGCACTCACACAAACTGGCATTAATCTGCACCCCACTGTGCTGTAATGGGGAGGCAATGTGTTTTTTTTTTTTTTTTTTTTTTTTTTTTTTTTGAGGAATGCAGCAAAAATCAACCCTGCTGCCGATCTAATCCCAGAAAACCCATTCTCATATATGAATAAATATAAAGCCTGCACTGAACACATTTAGCTTAATACCATATGAAATTCACTTACAATTAGACACTTTAAATCAAGAATGCAAATCTACTTAATACCCTAAATGCACGTAAAAACCTATGCAAACAAAACAGAATGTTCCATTTTTATTCACAGGTATACTAAGCATGGAAACTTCAACATCTCAAACCAAATATAATAATATCTTTGGCAGGAACATAATGAAAAATATCAAATATTTACTCCCCATTTGAAACTAAATATCTACCCAATATGCGTCAAACTATTAATACTATACTTAATGCTAATATCACAAAGAGGACACACAACATAATTGAGGTTAGAAGATCTAAAACCTTGAGTATAGCAGAAAATAAAATTTATTTGGCAATAAGAATAAAGCATAGCCAATAGAATTTAAATTTAAAAATATAATATAAATAAATGTATGCATTTAGCAGACGCTTTTATCCAAAGCGACTTACATTGCATTCAGGCTAACAATTTTCTCCTAACATGTGTTCCCTGGGATTCGAACCCCCAACCTTGCGCTTGCTAACAAAATGCTCTACAAATTGAAATACTGAGTTTCACAAGAGATTTCAACCAGTGCACAAATTTGCCAAGATACAAAAGTCTGCAATCAACAGCCTGACTTGTGTGTTCACAACAGACAAGACTTGAGTAAATAAATTGCGCTATTCACGTGTAATTGGACGCTTGAACATTAAACTTCATAACAGATGTGAATTCGTGTCATGGGGGCGCTTCTGCCAGTTGAATTCACGCAGTATTGTGATTTCAACCGCCATTTTCATTCGGATAATTCTCAAAATATTACTGTGTCATGAAATGTAGTTTTAAAATATTTCAGGCGAGAATGTAGTTGTTGTAAACTCAAATATGCAGTTTATTTATAAAGACAGCGTCTATTTAAAAATGATTTTCGGAGACGAGCTCCATGCGATCAGCGGGAGCTCAGTGATCATGTATATGCCAAAGCACTCTCAACTTGGCTAGTCCTTCTGACATTTGCCGCTAGCTCTGATGTCTCTTTAGTGGTTCAAGATAAAATATAATTTGTTTGGGGTAAATCTAATTTTTGGTCTTTTTTCAATTAATCTATTAATATGTTATATATACAAGCAAGACCCTTTTTATTTCTGTTTCTGTAAAAGTATGAAGAAGTATCATAAAGCGACTATGACTTCGTTCTCCATTGTTGTTTCGGATTTTCCCTCCACTCGCTACATCGTAATCACGTCACTACTAAGAGCAAGCTCCTGATTGGTTAACAAGGCGCAAAATTTTGCCTAAGTTCAGATTTTTTAAAGGTCCCCTTCTTTGTGATTCCATGTTTTAAACTGTAGTTATTGTGTAATGTTGTTGTTAGACTATAAATAATATCTGTACAATTCTAAAGCTCAAAGTTCAATGCCAAGCGAGATATTTGATTTAACAGAATTCGCCTACAAAAAACGCCCCGTTTGGACTACAGCCCTCCAGTTCCTGCAGTAATAACGTCACTAAAACAGTTTTTTTTGACTAACCACCGCCCACATGAATTCAAAAACAGGGGGGCGTGGCCTTGTTGCGCTCCCTCCGACGGAGAAGGAAGAGCTGTTTGTGTTTGTCGCCATGTCATTGAAACGCTGTTTTTTCATCTCTGAGTCCAATCATCTTTGTTTGGGCTTCCCAGGAATGCTGTACTTTGAGATTAATGGTTACAATTTATGTTTAACTCGGTTCCCGAAAATAATGCACAACAATAATGTAAAACTATGTGCAGCTCATTTTGCTGAGGACAGCTTGCTGAGGACAACTTTCTCAATCTCAATCAGTTTAATGCTGGATTTGCACAAAGATTATTCTTGAAAGATGGAGCAGTTCCCTCTTTGTCTGGAGAAGGCGTTGTTTATGGACCACAACCGGTAAGTGTATTTTATTATTTAAGTTGGTGCGTTTAACAGTTTCTGTAACTTATTACACAAAGGGCAACGCTGTTTAGCTTTGTTAACTAGATGTTAGGGCTGTGCAAAAAAAAAACGAATGCGATTTTTTCATGGGCATCTCTAAAAACGCTCCTCCTGTTACTATAAATAATATAAACACTTCCTGTTTGCTGTTTGCTGTTGACGGCTGTACTGCGTTTGAGCTCCGTCACTATATTCTTTTCATTGACTATTTTTAACTTAAAAATCAATTTTATACATCATTGTTTCCGTTTATATAACGCGTGAATATATCCTCTATTGTATTCTACAACAAAAACAATCAGAGCGCCTCGCTATCACTAGTTTTATTTTGATCTCCCGGGTCCGCTATTAGCTTTTAGCCAGTTAGCATCAGCAAGCGTGTTTGCTGCTAACTGCGCTTACATTGCTAATACTCTATTCTCACACATTACCACTGCTGTACTCACTGTTACTTGCTTTAATGGCGGATGAATGTCTCCACTCTGTGCAGCTCGAGCTCGAGGCCGTGGGGAAGCAGATTCGCGACCTGGAACAGAGGCAGGCCCAGCTGAGAGAGCGGAGAGCCGCGCTGGAATCATCCCGGGCTGACGCTCACAAGTCCGGGGTAAGTATACAGCGTGCTGTTAACAGTCCCACCACGTCTACTCCGTGTGTTTCTCTGCGCAGGCCCGGTGCACCCAGGACGCGATCTTCCCAGATGTCCTTCACTGCGACGCCGGGACACCACGGACCCTGGGTGCATCCACAGCGGAGGATGCGAGCTGGGTCCCGGGCGACTACTTCTCCCCCTCCTGCCTTCGAGCTCTCCATCCAGAACCGCTTCGCTCCCCTCCGCGAGACAGGACGCGACGCTGTGATCATCGGAGACTCCATCGTCCGACACGTAAGTGCTACGTTAGCCGAAGGTAAAGTGCACACTCATTGTTTGCCTGGTGCTCGTGTTCTCGATGTTTCTGCGCAGATACCCGCGATCCTGAAGGACGGCGAGAGCCCCAGAGCGGTCGTGCTTCACGCCGGGATTAACGACACCACGCTGCGGCAGACGGAGACGCTGAAGAGGGACTTCAGGAGCCTGATCGAGACTGTTCGCAGCACGACGCCCGCGGCGACGATCGTCGTGTCAGGACCACGTATCGACGAGGACACGAAAGGTTCAGTAGACTTTTTGCTTTAAATGAATGGTTGTTGTCATGGTGTAAAGAACAGAAACTGCTATTTGTTAATAACTGGAATCTTTTCTGGGAGCGTCCTAGACTGTTTCGCGCTGATGGATTACACCCCAGCAGAATTGGAGCGGAGCTTCTCTCTGACAACATCTCCAGGACACTTCGCTCCATGTGACTAGTAAGACAATTCTCAAATAACCATTATGATGAGTTTTGTTCTAACCGCTTAAATGCTAAAGGTACTTGCGCTGTAAAACCTATTAAGACTGTGTCTGTTCCCCGAATAGTGAGGTCAAAATATAAATATAATGTAGGATCTAGAAAAAATCTTATCGTAATTAAACCAGAAAAATGTAAAGTAAATGAACAAAAAAATTTTTTAAAGTTTGGGCTCATAAATATTAGATCACTCGCACCAAAAGCAGTTATTGTAAATGAAATGATCACAGATAATAGTTTTGATTTACTCTGCTTGACTGAAACCTGGCTAAAACCAAATGATTATTTTGGTCTAAATGAGTCTACTCCACCAAACTACTGTTATAAGCATGAGCCCCGTCAGACTGGTCGTGGCGGGGGTGTTGCAACAATATATAGTGATATTCTCAATGTTACCCAGAAAACAGGATACAGGTTTAACTCTTTTGAAATACTTCTGCTAAATGTTACTCTGTCAGACATGCAAAAGAAATCTAATGTATCTCTTGCTCTGGCTACTGTGTATAGACCACCAGGGCCGTATACAGAATTCCTGAAAAAATTTGCAGATTTCCTCTCAGACCTTCTAGTTACAGTTGATAAGGCGCTAATCATGGGAGATTTTAATATTCACGTTGATAATGCAAATGATACATTAGGACTTGCGTTTACTGACCTAATAAACTCCTTTGGAGTCAAGCAAAATGTCACCGGGCCCACTCATCGTTTTAATCATACACTAGATTTAATTATATCGCATGGAATCGATCTTACTGCTATAGATATTGTACCTCAAAGTGATGATATTACAGACCATTTCCTTGTATCGTGCATGCTGCGTATAACTGATATTAACTATATGTCGCAGCGTTACCGTCTGGGCAGAACTATTGTTCCAGCCACCAAAGAAAGATTCGCAAATAACCTGCCTGATCTATCTCAACTGCTAATTGTACCCAAAAATACACACGAATTAGACGAAATTACTGACAACATGGGCACTATTTTCTCTAATACATTAGAAGCTGTTGCCCCAATCAAATTGAAAAAAGTTAGAGAAAAACGTACTGTACCATGGTATAACAGTAATACTCACTCTCTCAAGAAATTAACTCGTAGTCTTGAATGCAAATGGAGAAAAACTAACTTAGAAGTTTTTAGAATTGCATGGAAAAACAGTATGTCCAGCTATAGACAGGCTCTAAAAACTGCTAGGGCAGAGCATATACACAAACTCATTGAAAATAACCAAAACAATCCTAGGTTTTTATTTAGCACAGTGGCTAAGTTAACAAATTACCAGATGCCACCTGATTCAAATATTCCACCAACGTTAAATAGTAATGACTTTATGAATTTCTTCACTGATAAAATAGATAACATTAGAAATACAATAGCGAATGTAGATTCTACAGCATCTAACACTTCAGTTTCATCCATCGCACCCAAAGATAAACTGCAGTGCTTTACAACCATAGGACAGGAAGAGCTAAATAAACTTATCACTGTATCTAAACCAACAACATGTTTATTAGATCCTGTACCCTCAAAATTACTGAAAGAGCTGTTACCTGTAGCAGAAGAAACGCTTCTCAATATCATAAACTCGTCGTTAACTTTAGGACACGTCCCAAAACCATTCAAGCTGGCAGTTATCAAGCCTCTTATTAAGAAACCAAAACTAGATCCTAGTGTACTGGCAAATTATAGGCCTATCTCAAATCTTCCATTTATGTCTAAAATTTTAGAGAAAGTTGTGTCTGCTCAATTGAGCACCTTCCTGCATAAAAATGATATGTATGAAGAATTTCAGTCAGGTTTTAGGCCCCACCATAGCACAGAAACTGCACTTGTTAAAATTACAAATGACCTGCTCCTTGCGTCAGACCAAGGCTGCAACTCATTTCTAGTCTTACTTGATCTTAGTGCTGCGTTCGACACCATAGATCATGACATACTCATAGATCGATTACAAAACTATACAGGTATTCAAGGGCAGGCTCTAAGATGGTTTAGATCCTACCTGTCCGATCGCTACCATTTTGTTTACTTAAATGGGGAGTCATCTCATTTATCATCAGTAAAATATGGAGTGCCACAAGGATCCGTCCTAGGTCCCCTTCTATTTTCAATATATATGTTGCCCCTTGGTAATATTATTAGAAAATACGGAATTAGCTTCCACTGTTATGCTGATGATACTCAGCTATATATCTCAACGAGACCAGATGAAACTTCCCAATTATCTAAGCTAAAAGAGTGTGTTAAAAATGTAAAAGCTTGGATGACTCACAATTTTCTCCAATTAAATTCGGATAAGACAGAGATACTAATTATTGGACCAAAAAACACTACACAGAATCTTGTAGATTACAATCTGCAACTAGACGGATGTACTGTTACTTCCTCTACAGTCAGAAATCTGGGTGTTATATTAGACAGCAATTTGTCTTTTGAAAATCATATTTCCAATGTTACAAAAACTGCATTCTTCCATCTTAGAAACATTGCCAAGCTACGAAACATGTTATCTGTTTCTGATGCAGAAAAGCTAGTTCATGCATTCATGACCTCTAGACTGGACTATTGTAACGCACTTCTAGGTGGTTGTCCTGCTTCTTCAATAAACAAGCTACAGGTAGTCCAAAATGCAGCAGCTAGAGTCCTTATGAGGTCAAGAAAATATGATCATATTACCCCAATTTTACAGTCTCTGCACTGGCTACCTATTAAGTTCCGTATCAGTTACAAATTATCATTACTTACCTATAAGGCCCTAAATGGTTTAGCTCCAGCATACCTAACTAGCCTTCTACCACGTTACAACCCATCACGCACCCTAAGGTCACAAAACGCTGGACTTTTGGTCGTTCCTAGGATAGCAAAGTCCACTAAAGGAGGTAGAGCTTTCTCACATTTGGCTCCCAAACTCTGGAATAGCCTTCCTGATAATGTTCGGGGTTCAGACACACTCTCTCTGTTTAAATCTAGATTAAAAACACATCTCTTTCGCCAAGCATTCAAATAATGTATCTTTTTAATTGTGAGTGTAGTTGCATCTGTTCAAAGTTGCATTTTTATTCATTAGCTTGGGTTAAACTAATTTTACTTTGTTGGATCAGCAGCTATGCTAATGATGTCTGTATTTTGTTTCTATGTTTCGCCACGGGATTTACATCCCGTGGTAACTAGGATTTAAACAAGCTCCAGTCTGAATCCAGAAAACCTGAGAAGAGATGATGCTGACCCTCAGAGGACCCCAGATGATGCTACCTTGAATCAACAAAGAGAACTAACAATTATTGCTAAATGTGTGACTGAATCATATAATAACTTAATTAATAATATTGATAGTTCATCGTCTAGCTGTCTACGTCTTGTATTATTATTATTATTTTTTTTTCTAAAATCCTGTCAAATGTGCACAAACTACTAGCTACTACTAAATATTGTAGAAACATAATTTTCTGTAAAGTTGCTTTGTAACGATTTATTTTGTAAAAAGCGCTATACAAATAAACTTGAATTGAATTGAAAAATACATCTCCAGCACGTGCGTTCTAGCCCAATCGCGTTACCAGGCGGGCAGCCTGCTCTCAGCTGCTGTCGAATCACAGCACAGGTACCGCTGGCCCAATCAGAACCCGTTATGTATTTCTGAAGGAGAGGCTTCATAGAACAAGGAAGTCATTAGCCCGTTTTTGTTACAGTGGAAACAGCAGTATACAGATAAGTGAATTGTGTGAAAAATACTGTGTTTTTTTACACGCGAAACATGAACACATGTTATATTGCACATTGTAAACACAATCAAAGCTTCAAAAAGCGCGTAAAACGGGACCTTTAACTAGGGTGTTTCACACGACGAATTCGCGCCGCATCATTCATCAAATGTGTCACAGGTTGTCTATTCACGTCTTTGCATTGACTTAACATTGAAATCAAATGCGCCAGATGTCTTTAAAGTTTTTTGATTATTTCAAATATTCTCAGAAATAACATAGATATTAATTAAAATAATGAAAACATTAGATGTGTGATAAACAATGACCAGACATCATGTGGTCAAATATGAAAAGTGCAGTTTGTTGGTCTCCACTTTTGATTATTTATTACTTACTGGGATGTGTGACTTCTTGCTGGGTTATGGGTGCTGTGAACCTTTTAGGTGGACAGATTTTGCTCCTTGGCTGGCTCATCTCATCCTCTTCCTTTATATTGGTGTTTTGCAGGATCTGCGAATGTGTTGTTCCATTGACAGGAGGGCTCTGGCCAGGTATATTGCCCTCGCTTTCTGTCCGTATCACTTTCTCACCCATGCTATGCATTCTGGGTTGGCTGGCAGGTGTATCCCGACGAGGCGAGGGGAGTTTGGAGCCAGGACCCGCCGAGGATGGGCGAGCAAGTCGTGAAGGTTTAGACATAGTGTAGAAATGCTGGTTAAACTCGAAAGAATCCAATTTAGTCAGTTAATCAGTCACTCACTTGGTATTCCATTTCAGTTGTCCAATCAATATCCAAAACTGTGTTTCACAGGTGGCCAAATACTGCCTGGATTTTCACCGTATTCCACAGAGAAAGATTTTCACCGTCTTGGTCTTACTCTCCTTCCTTCTCTCTCATCTTCCTGTCCTTCTGTGTCTTTACTCAAGGAACGAGTCCAGACGAGTGCAGGTAGAAGAACCAGACGGAGAGACGGAGGAGGCGGACCGAGGGGGAAGGGGTTAATCACCACCTTTCTAAACGGAGCTCGTTCCGAAGTGTATGGGTGTGCGCCTTAGGATGACTGACAGTGGGACAAACGGAGATAAGCAGTCTGTTCACATGTATCAGCGCATTCCAACCCACAGTCTCAATCTCTCTTTCATTTTGCCTTCCTAAACTCCAACTCTCCTTTCTCTCGCTCTCCCCACCTTGTTTTTCATCTTGTCTAGATGCTCTCAGCTTAGAAAGGCAGTAAAAGTATAAATACTTGGGAATCAAAAAGGAAAATGAAAATGTCTTCTTTTGCTGCCACAGCTGTGTATACTGATCCACATGTGACTCTCTCTCTCTGTCCACTGTTCTTCCAGTCTCTAATTTACAAAGCTAGAACACCATCGCTGTGGTGCGTGCTGTAGAAAATCACACACACACACACACACACACACACACACACACACGCCTGGATATTTCTGGAGAATTACAAAGTGGCAGAAGGAAAACGGGATTACATTAGCATAGCTAGTACTTGAGCTCTGCAGTCTGTGTGTGTTTATGTGCGCATTAAAGAAAGGCATGCTTGAAGCTTTACTTTTGATTGAAAAGAGTTGGAAATGGAGGAAAAACCATGTTTGCTGTGGCCAAAACAAGCACAAACAAAAAGAAAGTTTGCAAAATTAAATATATAAAAAAAGAGAGTGACAGAACAACTTGCACTTCATTAAAAAATTATAATAAAATATATAATAAGACATTTGGTTTTATTTATTTTTTTGCCCTTTCAGCATCATTACAGCATTTTCATATAATCAAATCTCTCTGCATATGCTCAATTTGTAAAAGAAAGTCTCATCATGGTTTTTTTTTTTTTTTTTTTTTTTTTTTTTTTGCCAGTGCCTCTCTCCCCTGATCCTTTGATTGCATTTCACAGAAAAGCCCAGTTCAAACCATCCAGTGGCTATTTGGAGAGGAAAAGTCCCAATGGAGCAGATTTGGCTGGCACACACTCCATAAAAATCTATGGGTAAAATACATATACATCTAGACAAAAGATCTAAATGTAAAACATTTCACCACAGGTATCACTGCCGACTTTTGACCTACATTTCTTCTCAACTAAAACATATTGACCTTTGACCATGCTATATACCAAACAGATGGGCCCATTTTGCTAATTCAAACCTGCAAAATGCATATGTTTTCTATTGGCTTTTGTGTGTGCTCATACATATGTGTGGATCGCATGTGATGCCTCAGTAAGTGAGTGTGCATAAGTAATGTGTGTGTTTTGGGGTAATTTAAAAGCCCTCTAATAACACGCTATATATTTGGCAGCCTCATGGCTCCACCCTGTTAGTTCTCCATTCACTGATTTAGCTCAATGTAAGCTATATTCAACCCTCTAAATATTATATGACCTATGAGACTGCTGTGAGATTTTCCATTCATCTTACCCTGGTACTTTATAACAAAATTCATGAAACAAGCATATATCAAATAATTTCTAATTATTTGTTACATAATTTTTCATCACATTATATGGTTTATTTTTTGTTAATTTATTAATTTTATTATTTATTTAGCTTTTGTTTATTTATTTAGATGTTTTCACATTTTTATCAATAGTCACTGTTCTAAGTTGCATGGGAAAAAAAATGTAAATCATTCAATAAATACATTTGAATCAAATGAAAGGTTTTGCATATAGATAGATGGTTATGGTAGGTAGATCTAATTACGTTTAACCCCACCAGACTCCGGGAAATTTCCTTGTCCTTAGTTACCAAATAATCCAGAGCAAACAAAGAATGTGTATCATGTACAACATCTCAAGAGTTTCCCAGAATCATTATATCTTGAGTGTCTCATACCTGACTATCAGCAGAGTGAATCATTACTGTCGCAACATGAAAAGGGTTGGTGTGTGTGTGTGTGTGTGTGTGCGTGTGTGTGTTTTCATGCCCCCAAGGGCCAGTTTCTTCAAACACATTGAGATTTTCATGAGCCAGAACTGATTTCTCCACAAGACGCACACACCTCCTCAAGTTTTTCCTGTTAGCCCTGTTGATGTAATCATAAACTGTCATGGGAGTCTCTGTGTCTTTGAGGGGTCGTCTGGGTCAATAGTGCATATTTTTTTAGCAATATATATATATATATATATATATATATTTTTTTTTTTATTATTATTATTTTATTGCTTATTTGTGTGTTACAAGTTGCATGAGAACTACCAAGAATGCCCTAGAAATCACTTTAGAGAACTTAGCAATCACCCAAAACACGCTAGCATCGTGGCAGCAACTTTTGCAAAGACAAACACTCATGAATTTTTCAGAAACATAAAAATGTAGCTTGCACAGTATTTTTTTTTTTTTTTTTTTTTTTTACAGGAATGCAAATGAGGCTGTGAGGGATAGAAGTACACTGTTTCCAATGCATTGTATTGTTATTTAACATGCTGATAAAAAAAAAAGATATATATCCATAAAACATTTTGAGTTGTGAAAATCGCATAATCCAGAACCTCTATACAGTGTTTCCCTTTCACTCTCATCTGCTTTAAATTCGATATGACATCTGACCTGACTAAGGTCTATCTATACTACTATAATTGTTTTACTATTTAGTAATTTCAGTCAACTTACATTTGCTTACATCAGTGCTTACACCCCTAAAATAGACCATTTAACCTTGTTACATTCCACATTCCCTCACCTCCTCAGAGACACTCACTACATTGCTCTCTCTCCAGATGTCTATAATGACTCTTCCTGTCTCTTTAATTAACACCATCTCAGTTTTTACGACAGGAGACAAGCTCACCTGAGGTAAGTAAAAACTCATGCAACATTTATTAAGACTGAAGTAATTCTGGACTATTACTGTAAATTTCCTTTGCCATCAGGAATAAAGCTCAGACATGTCTCACTCCTACAATCCCCATCACACAGCTCTGCTAACTAGCTTGAGTGAATAAATGTCTGAGATCCCCTGCAGTAACTTTCAGGTAGTAATAGAGAGTTTAACCAGCAGAAACGCAATTATACCTGACATTTCTCCGTAATGAGCTGGAGATCACACATCAGACCAATATAAAGACATATAGTGACTGAAATTAGAGATAACATTGAGGAGGAAGAGAATAATTAACTGTCCTGAAGCCATATCAACAAATTACAGTTGAAAAAAAGTGAACCCCTTGGCTAAAACATTTATGATCACTGTCTGTACAAACTGAGTAATAAAGATAGATCATAAGAAAATATTTTAAACTGCCACTGCAAAAAATAAAATGTGTATTAATTAATTCAGTAGATAAATGGATGTAATACATATTTTAAAAAAGGTTGAAAATACAGCCAACCCTTTGTGCTCTTAACCAGACAAAATATTAACTTTTTTAGATGAAAGGATATAAAACTTTGTAAGTGTAATAAACTGATAATAAAAAAAAGACACAAAAGATTGTGACAGTGAATGACAGCAAAAATGATTTGCTGAGTTTCCTGACCTCTGTGTCTCTGGGGCCCCCATGTGGTCTGACCATTAAACGCCATCTCCATCTGGTACACTGGAGTGAATTGTAGCTAAAGAAGGTTTGCTATGGATTTGATCAGTTTGTGCATTTTGAGTTATTTTGAGGTGTTTATAATTCTCTTGCTATGATCAATAAGCATTTCTTCCCACAGGTGTAGGTTAAAAACCTTCCTCGCTGTGTCACAAAAACAGAAAGAAATATATGACTGTCTTGATTTTGTATGCCTCCTCTAGGATCTGTTTTTAACAAGTATGAGATCTCTTTTCATCTGTCTGCAGATGACACCCAAATCTATATCCCCTTGAAGCGTGATAACAAGCAAGCTTTGAAGCCTATTTTAGATTGTCTGGACAAACTAAAACTTTGGCTTGCAAGTGATTTTCTGAGCCTCAATGAGAGTAAAACTAAATCTATTGTGTTTGGGTCAAATGAGCACTGCGTACATGAATTTGAACCTGAATTTCTGACAACATACAGTACTACACGTCAGAAAACTTGTCCCTAAAGAAGTCTGAAATGGTTATGCATGCTTTTGTAACATCTTGATTGTATAATTGAAATTCATTTTATATCAGTACCCCCGCAGTCATGTGAACGCAGTGGCTCGGGTTCTTTATAGGCAGCACAAATATGAGTGTATCACATCAGTTATGAATACATTGACTGCCGGTTAAATACAGAATCCATTTTAAATTGTGTTGCTTGTCTATAAATATCTCCAGAATCAGGATCTACAGCACCTATCTGATCTGTTACATCCAAGATCACTCAGATCTGCTGATTCGGGATTACTGCAAGTTCCCAGGACAAAAGCAGAGGTGATTTGGGTGCATTTTCTGTTGTCAGCCCTAAGTTATGGAATAGTCTCCCAGTTCACATTAGAACTGCCTCAACTCTTAAAATGTATTTAATTTAACTGGTGTTTAATATTTTTTGCTGTGTAATGATTTTCTATTTTGATGAACCTCACCGATTTTACAGTTTGTGATATATTGTTTATAATCTTGTTTATCGGTTTTCTTTTGTATACATTATGCACCACTTTGGTCATTTTTAAAGTGTGATATAAATAAGCATTGTATTGTATTGTATTGTACTGACATCCATCCTAGACCTAGTTTTGCAAGCCAGAGAGTCAACACACTCCACTGAGCAAAAGTGCAATATCTATCTTTCGTGATTGCACTGAACAGTCCACATTCATTGATTGTATTTTTTTAATACTGCTGTGAGAATTACAATTACAAAAGACCCCGATTTGTACATTCTCTATTGTCCAATAAACCTTTTTGCCATTTGTTAACTCTTAGCTTTTTTAAGAGGAATGCTACATAAGTTAGCATTCCTCTTCTAGCAAAGCTAGAAGAGTAATGGTGGAGGAACTCTTTAAGGGGATGTTAATAAGAGACAGTGACAGCAGCCTTATGGGTTTATTGATTTTAGCTCAGCGCTCTGTGCCAGGCTAATACAGGTCTGAGAAATGAGCACAGAACTGTAACAAAGCTGCCAAACAAACCAAGAGAAGCATTCCAGATGGAAGAAAAATCTCAGTCTAATGCAATTGAGCCAGTTTTATATTCAAATCAAAATAAATGCTTTTGAAACTAATAGTTGTTTAGACAGGTTTATTAGTCGTGGCCTAATGGTTAGAGAGTCGGACTCACAATCGAAAAGTTGTGAGTTCGAGTCTCTGGCCGGCAGGAATTGTAGGTGGGGGGAGTGCATGTCCACTTCTCTCTCCACCTTCAATACCATGACTTAGGTGCCATTAAGCAAGGCACTGAACCCCCAACTGCTCCCCGGGTGCCGCAGCATAAATGGCTGCCCACTGCTCCGGGTGTGTGTTCACAGTGTGTGTGTTATCACTGCTCTGTGTGTGTGCACTTTGGATGGGTTAAAAGCAGAGCACGAATTCCGAGTATGGTTCACCATACTTGGCTGTATGTCACGTCACTTTTTACGTAACCCTCGTTTCCTGATGGAGGAAATGGAGACGTTATGTTGAACGACATATGGGGTCTCACTTGGGAGGCCAATCATATATGAGTTTAAGAGAAAAATCCAATTAAAATTGGCTATTGGATTTAACATACCTGAGCCACTCCCTGTGCCTACAGTTGTAAATAGGCCACAGGTGAATCCACTCATTAAGGTTTTATGCTGAGGTGCCGAGAATGTGTCCCGGCAATAGCAAATGGTTCAAGGTTTTGGCATGGGGACATAATGTCTCTGTTCCCTCCATCAGGGAACGAGGGTTACATACATAACCGAGACGTTCCCTATCTGTCGGTCACTACATGTTATGTCGAACGACATATGGCATGCCACAAAAAGCTATGCTTAAGGTCATAACTTTCCCAAAAAGCCCCAGTGCAAATTCATTGACCTTGGTACCGAAGGGGCCAAAGGGTGAGTACATCACTGCTGGAGAAGGCCATGCTGCTGTTCCGCTCACAAAAAGTTTGTGGAAGGGGATTCCAACCTTCGGTGAAAGATTGCTTCAAATCTTCCCTATTTGTTCTCTCAGCTTGGCAAAACCATGGGGAAACAAGCCTTAGGAAAAGGTCACTACGGAGGCCACATCCTACCCGTAGGGAGGTGACATGTGGACATACTGATATGGACTGACCCGGGGGGGGGGGGCAGTACTACATATGGAACGGGTCTCTGAGGCAGGTTCTACCTTAGAGTAGGAATGGAACAGCTGCCACAAGAGACTGACAGAGTGGGTCTGTCAATGGAAGACATTGGTTTACTAAAAGGGAAACCTTACCGTGGAAGAATACACATATGGGATTACCAGTAGGGAATCAATCTATATGGACACCTAGCCCAGGGGCTGACCGGAACTCTGGGCATGCTAACACCAGTACCAGGCCTGGCAACAGACTGCACCACCAAGTCTGACCGTCTAGGGTGCTGGAGGATGCTCGACCAGGTTATGCCAACCGGGGAACTCTACTGGGAGAAGAAAGGCGTTCTCATCCCTTAGGAGGAGGCCACACTCCGTGTGGAGTGGGCCCTCACCCCCAGGGGGCACGGCTCGCATTGGGAATGGTACGCCAAGGCAATGGCATCCACTATCCAGTGGGCCAACCTCTGCTTGGAGACAGCCTTCCCTTCTGCTGACCTCCAAAGCAGACCAGGAGCTGCTCAGAGCTTCTGAAGCTCTGGGTGCGGTCCACATATATGCGAAGCGCTCTTACGGGACACAGCAACGCCAAGGCTGGATCTGACTCCTCCAGGGGCAGTGCTTGCAGGTTCACCACCTGGTTAGGGAAGGAAGTGGTGGGAACCTTGGGCACGTATCCAGGCTGGGGTCTCAGGACAACGTGACAGTAGGCCAGCCCGAACACAAGGCTCTCTTTACTTACCGAAAATGCTTAGAGGTCCCCGACCCTCTTTATGGAAGTGAGCGCGATGAGGAGAGCTGTGTTGAGAGACAGAAACTTCAGCTCGACTGAATCCAGCGGCTCAAAGGGACCCCTCTGAAGTCAAGCCAGAACAATAGAGAGGTCCCAGGAAGGAATCAGGGGTGTCCTAGTAGGATGTAACCTTCTGGCACTCCTCAGGAGCCTAACGATCAAGTCATGCCTCCCCAGGGACCGGCCGTCCACTGCATCATGATTGGCTACAATGGCAGCCACATACACTTTCAAGGTTGAGGGTGACAGCCTACGCTTCAACCTTTCTTGCAGGAAAGAAAGTACGACTCTGCTCGAGCATCTTCAGGGGTCTTCTCAGTGAGAAAAACACCAATTTGTGAACAGACTCCACTTCAGAGCATAGGCCTGCCTCGTGGAGGGGGCTCTAGCCTGAGTGATAGCATCTACGTCCCAACCAGGAGTCACACATGGAGGTACCAAAGATCCGGACATGGTTGGCAAATGGTGCCCAGCCCCTGAGAGAGGAGGTCCCTCCTCAGGGGGATGCGCCAGGGAGGGGCTGTCTCGTGGGAAGCAAACAGGTCTACCTGGGCTTCCCTGAATCAACTCCAGATCAGCTGGACAGTGTGGGGATGGAGCTATTTCGAGAGCGTGTCGGCTGCACGATTGAGCTCCCCTGGGATGTGGATAGCACACAGCGACTTGAGCTGGTAGGCGAGTTGAGACATGTGACATGATCATAGACCTCCCTGTCGGTTGATGTATGAAACAGCTGCAGTGTTGTCTGTGCGGACCAGCACGTACTTGTCAAGCAACAGTGGCTGAAACCGCTGTAAAGTTAGATGCACTGCCAGCAACTCTAGACAGTTGATGTGCAAAAGCAGGCGAGGTCCTATCCAGGCCCGTCAAGCTGTCTGCATGTGATGCCCCAGCCCGTGTTGGAGGTATGTGTTGTGACAACAACATGCCGGGACACTTGTTCTAAGGGCACGCCGGCCCGTCGAAAGACAAGGTCCGACCAGGGGCTCAATAGGCAGCGACACATCGGTGTGATGGTGACACAATGTTTACCGTGGTGCCATGCCCATCTCGGGACTCGGGAGTGCAACCAGTGCTGAAGTGAAGCAATCCGAGCAGCGTGACTGCAGCTGCGGATGCCATATGCCCCAGGAGCCTCTGAAGGTGTTTCAGTGGTAGCACTGTCCTGCCTCTGAAGGAACTCAGGCAGTTCAGCACTTACTGGGCATGCTCGTTGGTGAGATGTGCCGTCATACTCACCGAGTCTAACTCCATACCAAGCTAAGAGAATCTCTGCTTGCACGAGAGCTTGCGAATCGTCCGTGATTTGCTCTTTTAGAAACTGCTCTTTTAGTCGAAGCACCCAGGGGAATCGCCATCACAGGGTCACCGCTGTGCTGCGCCATCACACTGACCAGGAACAACTCAAACAGATAAAGATGAGAGGCTTTGTAGCGACTATGGTTCATCAACTACTCAGCTCCGAAGCAAAATCTGAATGAGTGGATGCACCTGTTGCCTATTTATACCCGTAGGCACGAGGAGTGGCTCAGGTATGTTAAATCCACTAACCAATTTGAATTGGCATTTTCTCTTAAACTCAGAGATGATTGGCCTCCCAAGTGAGACCCCATATGTCGTTCGACATAACTCGTAGTGACTGACAGATAGGGTACCTTTTTGCATTACTGACATTTTACAGAATTTTCCTATTTAATGCTGTTCAGTTGCTTTGTCACAATCTGTATTGTTAAAAAAAGCTATATAAATAAAGGTGACTTGACTTGACTATTGAGGTGATTGGTGTCTAGTATAGCTAGACTGCTTGACATGTATATACCATTCAAAAGTGTGATGTCGGTAAGATTTTTTAAAATGTTTTTGTAAGAAGTCCTAGCTCACCAAGACTGGTGACAATTTTTTTTTCTTACACAGCAAAAATAGTTATATTGTAAAATATTATTACAATTAAAAAATATTGATAATATGTACTTCTGGATAGTCATGTGCCTTCCAAGCAACTGCCACTGAGATTAATAGGAATCCTAAAAGATGGTTGCAAAGCCAGCCAGATTGCATCTTGCAATTTTGAGAAAGTTCCAGTCATTTTTGTCAGCTATATCAATAAAATGGCCCCTGAATGGCACACTGCCCTCTGGACACTGGACCCTCACTTGAACACCTCTGTTGTTAGCTCTAAGCTACACTTGTTAGGTCAGGTTCATCCTCTCTGTCTTTGTCTTTTCTCTTCTTTTTCCCCTGAACCAACACATTTTCTTGACCCTTTCAGCACGCAGCTGGGTTATGTTAATATGTAAATATTCCACCGTCCAAACCATCAGAATGGAAGTTAAAAGGTCACTGCAGTGAGTGTGAGAAAAGCCAGGGTCAGTGCTCAGACTAAGGATGAATAGCATAACCATCATTAGGAACACTAAAACAGTCCACCTATAGAGTCAAAGAAGGGGAGTCATAATTTTCTACACTCTGGGTTCCCATTTACTGTCTGTTAATTAACTTAATAAAAATGTGTGATTTCAGGGGTTACTGTGAGTGAGCATTCTGTATCTGATATGTGTGCATCCAGGTTCAACCTAGTCTTAGGACATAAAGCTGCAAACAATAATGGCAATTTAATCTTGAAACAAATGATTACAGAATGTGAATTAGTAGACTCAAAAAAAGAAAAAACAACAACAGCTAGACTTTAATGCAATTTTGACATTGAAATGTTTGTTCTGTATAAAGAAGGAGTTAAACATGGTTCAGTTGGACTAAGGACACAAGGTAATAAAAACCTTTTTGCAAAAATCTATTTACAACAATGCCGTTTTTATTTATGAAATAAAGTAAGTATAAATCTAAATTAAAATTAAAATAAGTACACTTTAGCATACTTTCAAGATTATGGTAAAAAATATACTGAATGTAATGTCATATTTTCAGACACTTAACACTGCATGTTAATTGTGATTATATAAAGATTTATTATACATTTATATTAAATCCAGATAGCTGAGTTATTGCTGACCCACTTAAGTAGGAGTTAAGCAAATATATGTAATTTCGTAATTACTTCTACCATCTGTGAAATATGATTATAAGATAAGTGTATTGCTGAATGTACAGACAATAATTTCAAAAGAAAAAAGAAAGAAAATGATCAAGATAATATATAAAATATATAAAAATACATAACATTTAAATGTAATATTGAATAACCCACTTCAGTTAAAATAATGTACTTTACATTTGCTTTATTATGTTACTAAACACATCAAATTAATTGATGATACTTATTTAAAGCATGGCACAAAATTATTATTACAAAATTTTACTTAATGTGCAAAGAAAGTTTAAGCACACTTAAGTGGCCATTTATTTAATTAATATTATATTATCTGCAGGTATAGTTTTTATTTACTTACATACTTTAGCTGACAGAACAAAAACAACCCTGAAGGCACACTCTCACTTAGCAAATGTCATTAGAACTAGAGCATCACAGTTATTTTAACTATAACTTAAGGTGATAAATCCAAGTGAAACTGAATTTGCTTAAAATACATGTAGTGCCATGCTGACATGAAACACTTTAACTAATTCAGCAGCTGTGGACTGTTAGAGCAAATTCTGACACAAAACAAACTGAAATAGTTTATAATGACTCCCATGATCCGGTGCTTTAGCATATTCACACTGAAAAACAGGAAGGGGTGATGTTTCACATCGTGGTGCTAATGGGATACCAAATTAATTAATGATCGCTAGAGCGTTCACCATCTTACTCTCAGTCAGCTGGCTCAAAATAGCTTCATTAGTCACTGGTAATTAGTTGAGCATATTGAATGTCTCGCTGTGTTATAATACAGATGGGGTGAAGTAGCTATATCCTCATTATATAACAACCAGTCAGACTGTAGTGATAAGCCTCCATCCAATCTGCAAGACCAGAGCTTGAATATGCATGAGTATGCAAATGTATACGTTGGGGATTTGTAATAATGGAGTGGAAGGAGCAGGCAGACAGACAGAACCAAAGATAGGTGGGAAGACAGACAGGCTGATATAATTATTCCACTCATCAGTGAAGAGTTCAGTGCTAGAAATGTTGTTTATTGTTACAAATGAAAGATATGTCAATCTGAAGACATCATAAAAGATAAATGGAAAAAAGGAAAGGAAATTTAAAAATAAATCAGGCTTCATGGAAAGCATGTACATACATATCAGCCAGAAATACATAAATATAATTTAAATATAATTTAAAATCAATTAATTAATGCATGATGCAGTGTTGTTATTGTTAATTTAAATCAAAGCTAAAAAATATTTCAAATACTTTTGTTAATTGAAATAAAATACAACAAAAATGTTTGATGAAAACTTAAAATGTAAAAACTTAAAGGGTTCGTTCCCCCAAAAATGAAAATTAGCCCATAAATTACTCACCTTGAAGTTATCCTAGGTGTATATGACTTTCTTCTTTCATATGAATCCAGTCAGTTATTTAAAAAATTGTCTTTGATCTTTCAAGCTTCCTGATGCAACTCAGCGGGTGTTACACTCCATCCGTCAATGAGAAGTTTAATAGAAAGTGGATTTAAAAATGTACGTTTCAGTAAAAATACATATTTATTAATAACTATACTCACTTTGACTTTGAAAGCCCTAAAAATTGTTTTGTAAAGCTGTTTTCTTATTGCTAAAATTATCCATGGTCAGGGTTACACAATCATGGGGGTGCCGACCATAGCCCAGGTAAATAACATCCATCATACTTTGGACTCAATTGTCAGATAACTATTTGATCAAGATGATTAATCTTTAGTCTTAAGCATTCTTTGCTCATTAAAAAAAGAAATCACACACAATTATGATTGGACCTGTGCTTTAGCTTGGCGTTAAAGGGTCAAAAAGCTTGGCCCACTTGTCTCTCAACTTGACTGGAGGGCATGTCATGTATGTGTGAACACGTGTTTCTGCCTTTGCTCTGACATAAACCCAGTTAGCCTGAACTCTATTGCACTGTTGCACATTTCTGTGCTTTATTAACATACATAAATTCCTTGTGGAGCACATGAAAAGCCACTATAGAAACAATTGTACATCTGGACAGAGAGCACTTATATGAACTGCTGAAATCTCACAGAAGGGAATAGTGAGAGTGGGAGGGAAAGAGAAAAAGTGTTTTAAAAAAGAGATGGAGGACAGGGTGAAAAGAAAGAGAGTGAAATAGGCAGCAGGTGAAAGACGATGTTGGCCTCTTTCCCAAACTCATTTGAATTGAATTGAATTGAATTAACCATCTCTTCATTAGATCGTCATCAAATTCCTCATTTTGACATCAAAGACTTCCCTCATTCTCCACCACATCCCATCCGCAATCCTCAGGACAATGAGCTGCCCAAATCTGAGCAAAAAGGTCCAGAGAAATAGTCATAAAAATCAATGGAGGGTCTTGGAATGCATTAGAATGTCTCTCAAAGTCAGGAAAAAGTTCTGGAAAGAAACTTTCTGCCAGTGGGGAGATTTGAATTAAAGTAATCACCATCATTTTTACAGATTTTAAATGGGTTAATATAGACTCCTATGTCTTTCCCAATGCTAACATAGGTGACAAACCATAAGAATGTCCTTCATCCCAAAAGTAAACACATCTGTTACTTATATATTTAGTAAATCTGGCACTAAGAGAGACCTCTAAAAGAGTTTTCTATGCTATTAAGGCCAGATTCACCCAAGTAGGCACAGTTTGGTGTATGTTTTGTTGAAAGAAATGCATATATCGCACTTTATAAATGTTACGTTCCATGCATACTGTATATAGACCATTGAAAATATTAAAATATTTTAATTTCTATGACTTTGTATTATCATTGCTAATTCTTTCTTTTATTACTTTAGCAATATTTCATGTAAAATAAGCATGCCAATAAATATCCAGTTGAATAAGACAGAATTGAAAAATACTGAATAAGTAAAGGAGAATGAGAAGGTGAAAAGAAACTTCCCAAGTGAGAGAGAGAGAAAGCGAGAGAGAGAACAAGAGAAACATATACTGTATAGCAAGAGACAGTCAATAAGAATGATGGATGAAGAATAAACATACTAATGCTGATCTATAGAGAAGGTCAAGAGACATGCTGAGTGGAAGAAGCACAGAGGAAAGAGCAACAGAAAAATAGCAGCCATGAATTAAAAAGAGAGATGGAAAGAAAGAAAGAGTAACAGCAGTGTAAAGGCTTCACAGCTGGACCATGCCTTCCTGTTCAGACGAGACCCTATAAGAGGACCCTTAAGAAGTAAACACTAAACACCATCTGTTTCTCCTCCATGTCCACGTTTCTGAAAACTGCTGAGAATTACTTAGCTTTCCTTCATGTCCCTAAAACAGATTAAACACACACAACACTCCAAACTCTGGCAAGACTTTCGATTCAATTAAATACAGCATTCACAATCATGTTATTAAGGTGTATCAATTGTTTTCTTCTGCAATTAGGCAAAGCATTACGATTATTTTGTCAATATTATATTACATTTATCTTAATCAAATTCACTCTATTCTTATTAAAAACAATGAATGAAAGCAATCTTATGTTGGAAAAGGTTTTATTTTGAGGGAAGTTATATATCACTTTAAAAGAAAAATGAATAAAGAAAGGTTTTGGTAACATTTTCTATGAAGCCCGTATTTATAATACATTATAAGGGTATTCTTAAGGCTTTATAATGAATGCATAATGCATAAAAAAATATATATATATATATGAATATATGAATATATAATATACATGAATAAGTTGACGTACTTGCAAAGACAATTCTAGCCAGTTTATCTGTTGGCTGACCATCAAAATAAATTGTTAGCATATATTTACAGAAGCAGATATACTTATACTCTAATAATATAATCAAACTGATATTACAATAAAAATAGTTAAAAACAAATGTGTCATATTACACATTCAACTGATCTGATATCTGATTTTATGACTATTTGAGAAAAAAAATAGTTATTATTATTACTACTACTTATAAGTGGTCTTTGACCGCTTTAAGTAAAGTAGCATAAGAAAAATGGCAAGATATGAGACTTATAACACATTATAACTATAAGAAATATGATCCATTGTAAAAGTGGATGCAACGTGTTCATTATATTATAAATCACCATACACCATACAAAAGCTATAACCACAAATAAGTAAATATATACATAAATATATACATAATATTAAAATTGATCTTATGAACATATTATACTTTGTTATAGTGCATTATGCATTCATTATAATTCCTTAAGAATACCCTTATAATTTATTATAAATATGGGCTTCATAGAAAGTGTTACCATTAACTTTTTTCCCCTAAGTGTAAAGATTCGTTTTTTAATAATCAAAAAAAAAAAAAAAAAAGTTTACAGGTTAGTCTCCAGGTATGCAACCATGGTTCCCAGAAGGGAACGAGCTGCTGTGTAAGAAAACACTATGGAAATGCCTTTAGCAAGATCACGCTCTGAATCTTATGTGTAATCAGTCCAATGGAAGGGCGAGATGTCATAGGTGGGTGATGTAGCGACCAGGAAGCTATAAAAGCATGTGAGGTGGATCTATCATCAGCTTCTAGGAATGAAGCAGGCGGATCCCGGCAGTATGGCCCTGAGACAAAGCATATCGTTCCCTTCAGGGAACCATGATTAAATACATAACCTGGAGACATTCCCCTTCAGGAACTCGAGCTGCATCAGAAAACGCTATGGGAACGAGAATGCCCATGCCGCCAGACTTGCAAATCCCTGCCTAGTGTAGAAGAGCACAACTAAGGCCAGAGGAAAGGGAGCCACGAGTGGCTAAGGTAGGTGGGGCCCGCTATCCCGAAGGCCAGATTCTGGGGGAGTGAGCCTTGATCCACAAAGGAGAAGAGAGATCAGAAGACTCGAAGCTATGGACTAGCATCCTAATCCACCACTTGGCATAAGCTTCTCTGGACGGAGGAAACGTGTAACTAGGGGGTTTCTTTCCACTGAATGGCCACCGAGAGGGCCATGGTAGGCCGCAATAGCTGCCACAAAGAAAGTGGAGTGGGTTAACCCTGTGAAGAATCGGGCCAGCAGGAACTACAGGACTGTGGTAACTGGGCAGTTAACTGTGTCAAGCTGGCGGTCTCCGCAACAAGAAGTGAAAAGTTTCCACTTCAAGGAGTACAGTGTCCTCGTAGAGGGAACTCTAGATTGAAGGATGGTCTTAACAGATTGGAAGCTATGAGCTGTGCCCCCTCAGGGGCCACACCCATAACTTCCACAGCTCTGGGCGGGGGTGGAATGTCATGCCCTCAGCCAGTGAAAGGAGATCCCACTGACGGGAATCTCCCATGGAGTGCTGTCGAGGAGAGAAATCAGGTCTGAGGACCATACTTGATTCAGCCAGAACGGGCTACTAGCAGAAGACATACCCTGTCCCTGCATACTCTCTCCAGAACTCCCGGGAGCAGAGCAATCAGGGGAAAAGTGTACAGACGAAGTCTCTGACACATCTGTACCATAGCATCCAGCCCCAGAGGAGACAGACGAGTCAGAGAGAACCCGAGTGGACAGAGGGGAAAGAAACCGCAGTGCGGGCATCCAAGCCTCGAGAACGAGCTCTAGATCTTGAAAATGCGGGTGGAGATAGGAAGAGCCATCTCCAACTCGTCCGCCAGATCATGTGGGATACCTACGATCTAGCAGCCGCCGTGCCTCACCAGCAGCGAGACCGGAATCGCAAGATCACAGGCAGTGTGTCCGGCGAGAATGAATCACTTAATAGTGGGAAAAGAACAATCATCCCCCTTTTTTTTTTTTTTTATATGTGTGAGTTATGCTCTTCATTAATGCTTCTCATTATAATATCAGTCATAATATGCTTGTGTAACTGATGCTTGTGAAACTGATGCTTGTGCAACTGCAAGCTCATCGACAGCAATAAAGAAACTTTATTATATATATATATATATATATATATATATATATATATATATATAGATATTAAGAGTTATCTATGAGTTATATCATTAAGAGTTATAGATACATAGATTTTGTTCTTATGTGCTGGTTCTTTAAAAAAAATATAAAAAAAAAATATGAAGCACCAGTTTGAATCAGTCTGAAAACCCCAGTATTTGTAATTTACTGCATGATCAGCAAAAAAATTCATTTTGTATGCATGCAAAAAAGACTTAGAATTAGACAAACAAACGCAGAATTGACCTGAGTACTAATGAATTAGAATGTGATTCAATCTGGAATTCTGTTCAGATGTATTGCACTAGAGGTCACACTAAATGCTTTCTTTTTCATTTAAAAGAAGGAGGGAATAATATTGGGAAATGACAGAAGCAGGATGTGCACTAAGATTCCTCAGTTAAGCATCACTGTACAGCAGGTCCAAACATGTGCACTAACCACAAGGCATCATCTCTGAAAGAACAAAATGTGTTCATAGATCACTTCCGTTACACAAATTCAATTTCATTTCCATTTCATCATTTTCATCATTTTCAACATTCCCGAAATCACCTTGTCATAGGTCACTGTGTGTCGCAGTGTCTGCGTTGACTGTATCTGTTTTAAAGAACAGCATTTTCAGAGGCACAGCCGCACTGCATGTTTGAAATGGAGCGTTCACACTGACATCAGTCTTGGTCTCACATCACTGACACTCTCTTCAACCATCCTCCAAACACCCTGCAGGGCTGATTCCTTACATTCATGCAGACAAATATTAGAACCAAAACAATCTCCTCTTTTGATGCAGTGAAATAACACTGAACCCTGCGCCAGGACACTCAGTCTTGAGGATCCTGAGAAATGATTTTAATAAACCTCCTCATCGACTTGCTGAATTAGTTTTGGTCTTTTGGTGTCAACGTACATGCATGCACTTGATTGTGTTGTGAAAAAAGCATCAAAGAAATATATTCTCATTAATGTCTTATGGATGCAGTTTAGTGTTTCCTCATCAAGAATGCTGACACTCTAATTTAATGTCTTATTGTGGGCGAAATGGAATTAGAATAACTGACAATGGTGGCATACACACATACACACACACACATGCACACACAAACAAACGTGGATTCACAGACACGCACACACAAACAAGGGCTCTAAATCGCAAGGATTTGCATATCTTAATGCAAGGTTCAGCTCACCTTCCTGTGTGTCTCCATAATGGTGAAATGTGGTTTATTATTTAAACTGCTCCACTTCAAAAGGAATAGTTTACTTCAAAATCAAAGTCTAATGTTATTTGCTTACCTCATGTCTTTCCAAACCTATGACTTGAATTGTTTAAAAATATTCTGCCTCTCTTTCCAATATAATGAAACTAGAAGAAGACTGGGGCTGTCAAAAATGTAAAAGGAAACAAAAGCACCAATAAAATATAATAAAAGTAGCTCATATGACTCTGCAAAGTCTTCAGAAATCAAATTATAGAAATTAAGTGTTATAATTATTGAGTTTCAAATTATAGCAATTGAAGTCATTGCTTTTTGAATTGACTAAAGTGTATTGAAAATCCTCCCCTCTAGCAAGCTGTTAACCCCTGCGCCCAAGATCATTTTGTATGTTGTAGTATATTTTTATACATGTGTCGTTGTTCCCTGAAAGATATATATATATATATATATATATATATATATATGTATATATATATATATATGTATATATATATATATATATATATATATATATATATATATATATATATATATATATAATATATAATATACAGTGCCCTCCATAAGTATTGGAACAGTAAAGACAAAATTGCTTTCTCTGCTGTGGAGTCTAGATATTTGCAAATATGATTAAAAGATTAATATGCGACAAAACTACAGAAAGTCACATTTTATTTTATTTAGCAGGTGGTGGTGATTTATTATTATTTATCATACATGTTTTATCAAATAAAAAGGGCAACACTTTAAGAGTTCAGCCCACTATTTGATGTGAGCATAAGTATTAGAACAGTTGAATTTAAGGCAGATGTAAAAGATTAAAAGCTAATATTTAGTTGCAGATCCCTTGCATGCAATAATAGCAATGAGACTGCAACCCATAGACATCACCAGACTCTTGGTCTGATGCTTTTCTTCTGCCTTTAATGCAGCCAATTCTAACTGTTGCTTGTTTGGGGGACTTTGGGGGGACAATCTGGATATTGATTTGGGCAATCTAAGACTTTGCATTTCTTTGCCCTGATAAAGTCCTTGACTGAACTGGCAGGGTGTTTTGGGTCATTGTCCTAATCCAATATGAAGTGCTTTCTAATGAGTTTGGTGGCATTTTCTTGAATATTGGTAGCCTGGTAATACCAAACTCTGCTACTTCGCTTTACCCCATAGACAAAGTCTGGAAGAGCATAGTTGACAATCGTTTACTCTTTCGTGGGGGGGGGGGTTGTCTGAAGTTTAAAATCATTGGTGTAATCATCAGAGGAATTTTGCCTCGATCATTTTTTGTAATCAAGTTACTCGAGTTACTCGAGGAATCATTTCAGCCCAAGTTAGAGTAGTCAAAAATATGTTCTTATATACCTATAAATGTATATATATGTGCATGTGTGTGTGTGTTTTGGGGTAGGGGGGTTCCTGGGGTGACATATACACAGGGGTGCACATAAGTGGTCCGCAGGTCCAAAATAAAAAATGAAATAAATTCTGACAGCGCATTTGCGTAACAATATGGTTGACAGCTGTAAACAATTACCATTTTAGATCGACAAACTGTACTACATAATATTTGTTTTCAAACTGAAAACACAAATCTAAGCTATCCCCACTGTTGGGAACGTTACTTTTAAAAAAGTAATTAGGTATAGTTACTCATTACTTGTTCCAAAAAGTAACTGAGTTAGTAACTGAATTACTCTATAATAAAAGTAACTTGTTACCAGGGAAAGTAACTATTTGCGTTACTGAAAAAAAAAAAAAGTTGCTTTATGTCAAAGATTTTGAGCAGTTTTCACAAGTCAGTTACAATGAGTAGAACAGACAGGTGTTTGTACATAACTTTCAATATTTATTGCACGTCAACAGACAGCAAGAGTTTTATCCTGCACTTCCAAGTATTATCTTTGTATGAAAAGTGTTTTTGCACGTTCTTGCCTTTGACCACAATGAATTTGAATAAGTGCTTATATCTCCACCTTGAAAATGCCAACTTTTTATTCGATTGCTCCTGACTCGCCATCTCTGCTGCTGCTGCGAATCTCGGGTGTGTGTGTGTGTGTGTGTGTGTTTGACGCCGCTGGCGTAAAAACAATGGCTCTGATTGGCTACCATGAAACACATGACTCTGCCTTAGCCAATCATAATCGCTTATCTCGTTATTAACTCACCTGCTCACTCGCTGTGTGAGGCAGAGGTGCATTCGGATTACATAGTTTATTAAATCAATGCAAAGTAACGCACTGCATTTAACTTCTGGTAATGTTAATGGCATTATAACGACGCAAAAAGTAATTCGTTAGATTACCCCGTTACTTAACAAATAACATTGTTACCTAACGCCGTTATTTTAAACGGCGTTATTCCAAACACTGGCTATCCCATACCGCTTTCAAAGCATAATGCAAAACGGTAACATTCATTCACTGACGCTCTTTAATCAGCAGCAGTGCTAAATCCGGAAGCGCGTGTACTTACTTGCCAGCAACCCGCCAAAATAAAAGCCTGTTGATTTTAAGTTTGAAAATGATGAAAACGCTTTTATTTATTTATTTTTAGAGGCTTTTATCTAAAGGGACTTACAACTGGGGAATACATAAAGTGTTTCTTCTTAAAAGGGCACACAAATAAAGTAGTAGATATTAACATTTTATTTTTTAATTTACTAAAAAATAATTGTGGTAACACTTTAGTATAGGGTCCAATTCACACTAATAAGTAGTCGCTTATTAGCATGTCTACTATTGACATATTGGCTGTTTATTACTGCTTATAAAGTACATATAATGCATGACATCCATAATCCTACCCAATACCCTAAACTTAACAACTACCTTATAAACTATTAATAAGCAGCAAATAAGGATTTAATTGAGGCAAAAGTCATAGTTAATGGTTAGTTAATAGTGAGAATTTGACCCTAAAATAAAGTGTGACTATAATGGTTTTTGTATTTAATACTAGGCCTACCATTTGTTATTAATAATATTACCACATATTATTATTTAGTTTATTTAATAAAAAAAACTAAATAAATAGTGTAATAATATTATAATTATTATTAATCTATTTTTATAGTTATATTATATAATATTTAATAGGTCGAGCTATATGCAGTGTGAGGACCAAACCAAATCTGCAGGTTCTCTTATGAGAACCAGGCTGAAAAAATTATGTGCAACCCTGGATATAAGTGACATCAGACTAGCTGTTGAGAAGTCTGATTGTCTGTGGGAAGAAACTGGTTTTGAGTCTGGAAGTTCTGGTCTAAATGCTTCTCATCTCTTTCCAGATGGGAGAGGCATGCACAAGGTGTGGGAAGGGTGAGAAGGATCCTTCATGATAGACGTTGCCCCTTCAGAAACCTGGTGCTGTAGATATCTTCGATGGCAAGAAGACAGGTCCCGGTGATGTGATGTGCTGTTCACTATCCGTTGTAGGGCTTTCCTGTCAGATGCTGAGCATTTTCCATACCAAACTGTGATACAGCTGGTTACACTCTTAATGACACATCTGTAGAAAGTTGTGAGGATAGAGGGGGTCATGCCTGCTTTCTTCAGCCTTCTCAGAAAATATAGGCACTGTTGGGTCTTCTTTAATAAGAAGGAGGTGTTTGGTGACATCTTGTTGACATAAAAAGAGAGATTGTTGTAGTCACACCATGCTATGAGTTGGTTCACTTCATCCCTGTATGCTGTCTCATCATCTGCTAATTTTAATATGCTGTTGCTTTGGTGTTTAGCTAATTTTTATTTAGTTTAACTTGAGTCACCAAGGTGTATAACAGTGGACTCAGTACACAGCCTGTCACAAGTACTCAGGGTAATTTTATCACATTTTTTTCACTGTATATAATTATATATATATAATTTCAAGATTTGTATGATAGAAAAGAGGATGAAAAATTAAGAAAAAAGATCTGAAAACACCACCCTTGCGTTTTTATGTGGATATTAAATCCTTACACCAACAAAACCATGATCAAACACTTAACAACTTTATTATGTCTTTTTATTAACTAACATTAACACAGATTAATAAACGTATTGTTCCATGTACATCTGTATACCGCGCACAAGGTTAACGCGCATAGTCCAAGTCTTCTTCTCCGTTTTTAGTTTTAAGGTTTCTTGTGGATGCAGATATTTATCGAGACAAGGAAAAAAGAAAGATCGGATCGGGAAAGCTCTGGCTTCGTGTGGACGTAGCCTGAAACTCTCTGTCAGTGTCAATGGAAATACTGGGCAGCCATACACCAGAACAAGGCTTACAGATCTTTTTGAAGACTTTTTCTCTTAGCATTTTCTAAATCAAACTCAGACTGACTGAGTGTAACTCCCTTGTAAAGTGCAATTGGGGTATAAAATTGTGCTGAATGAAACTAATAAATCTAGTGGTTAGTCCTCTGCAGCTAGTTTTGGTTCCCCAGAGGATTGTGTAAAAATCCGACCCACCCTGCTGGCTGCTTTCCTCTATATTTATTGAACAGCTGAGTGTCTGTACATCTACATGTCTCCAAGAGAAAAAAACAAAACAAAAGCTTGCTATGAGTCTGAGCAGCCAAAAGTGTTTTCTAAGAGCTACTGATAAACCTGAGTGCTGGTTTGTTTGTTTTTTTATCAAATTATTCACAGGGTCCCTATGTAGTGTTCACTGCTTCCTACACATTGAGCATTGGCTATCTGTAGAAGTGTGTGCACTTCAAAAAGTCATCAGACAAATACAATAAATTAGAATGTTTTTTGAAAAGTTCATTTCAGTAATTCAACTCAAATTGTGAAACTCGTATATTAAATAAATTCAGTGCACACAGACTGAAGTAGTTTAAGTCTTTGGTTCTTTTAAATGTGATATTTTTGGCTCACATTTAACAAAAACCCACCAATTCACAATCTCAACAAATTAGAATATGGTGACATGCCAATTAGCTAATCAACTCAAAACACCTGCAAAGGTTTCCTGAGCCTTCAAAATGGTTTCTCAGTTTGGTTTACTAGGCTACACAATCATGGGGAAGACTGCTGATCTGACAGTTGTCCAGAAGACAATCATTGACACCCTTCACAAGGAGGGTAAGCCACAAACTTTCATTGCCAAAGAAGCTGGCTGTTCACAGAGTGCTTTATCCAAGCATGTTATCAGAAAGTTGAGTTTTGTATTTTATTTGGAAACTAAGGTCTTAGAGTCTGGAGGAAGGGTGGAGAAGCTCATAGCCCAAGTTGCTAAGTTTCCACAGTCTGTGATGATTTGGGGTGCAATGCCATCTGCTGGTGTTGGTCCATTGTGTTTTTTGAAAACCGAAATCACTGCACCCTTTACCAAGAAATTTTGGAGAACTTCATGCTTCCTTCTGCTGACCAGCTTTCTGAAGATGCTGATTTCATTTTCCAGCAGGATTTGGCACCTGCCCACACTGCCAAAAGCACCAAAAGTTGGTTAAATGACCATGGTATTGATGTGCTTGACTGTCCAGCAAACTCACTAGACCTGAACACCAGAGAGAATCTATGGGGTATTGTCAAGAGGAAAATGAGAAACAAGAGACCAAAAAATGCAGATGAGCTGAAGGCCACTGTCAAAGAAACGTGGGCTTCCATACCACCTCAGCAGTGCCACAAACTGATCACCTCCATGCCACGCTGAACTGAGGCAGTAATTAAAGCAAAATGAGCCCCTACCAAGTATGGAGTACATGTACAGTAAATGAACATACTTTCCAAAAGGCCAACAATTCACTAAAAATGTTTTTATTTTTTATTTTTTTTATTTTTTATTGGTCTGATGAAGAATTGTTCACTTATAGTGAACTGGTGGGTTATTGTTAAATGTGAGCCAAAATAATCACAATTAAAAGAACCAAAGAGTTAAACAGCTGTGGCCTAATGGTTAGTGAGTCGAACTAGTTAGCAGAAGGACGCCGGTTTGAGTCTTGGTGCTGGCAGGAGTTGTGGGTGTGAATAAACAGTGCTTTCTTCCACCCACAATACCCATGGCTGAAGTGCCCTTGAGCAAGGCAATGAACCCCCAGTTGCTCCCCGGGTGCTGGCTCCATAGCTGCCCACTGCTCTGTTGCTCTGTGTTTACTTCTCACTGCTGTGTGTGCAGTTGGATGGGTTAAATGCAAAGCACCAATTCCGAGTATGGGTTACCATACTTGGCAAATGTCATGACTTTAACTTTCAAACTACTTCAGTCTGTGTGCATTAAATTTATTTAATAAAGTTTCACAATTTGAGTTGAATTACTGAAATAAATGAACTTGTCCATGACATTCTAATTATGTTATCATACTTGTGTAGAAGTATGATGATGACATAATATATGAATAATTACAATACAGTTCGTGTTTGGGGTCATCCATTTATTCATTTAGCAGACGACTTTTATCCAAGGTGACTTACAACTGAGCAACACAACAAGCAAAGTGTCATAAAAAAGTGAAAGTAGCCAGTGTAGAAAGAAAAAGAGAGGTGTGACATGGGTCCTTTTGGTCTTGTTGAAGACCAGGTGTGTATCAGTGGCCCGGCTGGTGGTGGTGTAATAGTGTGGGGGATATATTCTTGCCACACTTTGGGCCCCTTAGTACCAATGTGACTGGCCCTGGCAAGCAATAGCATGCCCGCTTTTGGCCCAACAGTGGAAACGTGGCTATTGAGCATTACCTGAATATTGGTGCTGGGGGATGTCATATCTTTCCCTTAATGACCAAAGTGTACCCATCTTAGGATGGCTGCTTCCAACAGGATAACATGCCATGTCATAAAGCTCAAATCATCTCAAACAGTTTTCTTGAATAATGAGTTCACTTTACTCAAAAGGACTCCACAGTCGACAGATCTCAATCCAACAGGGCACTTTTGGGATGTGGTGGAATGGGAGATTAGCATCAAGGAAGTGCAGCCAACAAATCTGCAGCAACTGTGTGATGCTTATGTCAATATGGACCAAAATTGCTGAATGTTTCCAGCACCTTGCTAAACATAAATGCACGTATTAAGGAACATCTGAAGGCAAAGGGGGTCCAACTTGGTACTAGCAGATGTACCAAATAAATTGGCTGGTGAGTGTGTATTTCTTTCAGTCCTTGCATTAAACTTATGACCCTGGGATTGCTAGCACCATTGCTAAGACCAAATGATGTGCTAAAACAATGAGATTTTTCTTTATATAATTAATGTGTAAATAGTAAACAACAAAATTAAAGATGTATATCTGCATCAGAAATCTGCGTTCTGAACCCCCCTGAAAAACATATATTTCTCTTCCCAAGCCATTATTTTGACCTGTCATTTCATGTCCTCATCCGTCAGGACAGGCAAGACAGCTGCAGAAACCTGTCATCTTACAAAGAAGTGAAATACAGATTGGTACCGAGTGGCATATTCATGCTGGCTTGAAAGCATGACGTGTATGATCGTGTGTGTGCCTGCTTTCATCTTACAAGTGGCTTGTGTTGAGAGAAATAGGTGCCATCTGCTACACTAAGCACTCTCTCAGGTCCTGTTACAGGTACCCTCTGAATAATACATGCCACACTGGTACCTCACATGGGAACATTTCTGCCACATTCTTGTACGCCACACACAGTTTGTGGGCGGAAATATTAAGCCCTCATTTAGTTAGATCATGGAAAATTAAGACTAGATTAAGACTACAGCTATTCCAAATCATACTATGCCCAGTGCTTGTCTGCCATGATTAGCGGCTGCTATAGTTTTATTTATTAATGGTGCTGAAGCATGGTAATGGTAACTAAAGCAAAAATCTAAATATGCACATCCAAAAAAAGTCTTGGCAAGGTGCAAGATCAAAGGGTGAATAAAAAAAATAAATATAAAAAAATATCTGCACACTGTTACACTCCCTTTATTCAAAAAGTTAAAAATAGTAATGTTTCGGTCAAAGACCTTTGTCAGGCAAACACACTGACAAAGTTTGCCTGATGAAGGTCTTTGATCAAAACGTTGCTATTTTTAACTTTTTGAATAAATGGTAACTAAACAACATATTATTATTATTATAGCTCACACTCAGGGTTAGAGGTTAAACCCTAAGTATTAAACAATTTTCACATGTCAAGTGATACAATTATGGAAAAATAATTATGGAGGAAGAAGCGATCTATAGAAGCCTATGAAATGTATGTCTTTCAGTGTGATTTTATATCTCATGAAGTAATTTTATATATTTTTGTTCTATTTCACAATGTTACTTTATATTTTGCACTTGTAACTCACATAAAAATTTCGCAATTGGGACTTTTTATGATTTGACTTGATTCGAAACTTCTGTTTCACAATGTGACTTTATATCTTGAATTTGTAAACTTTTATCTCACAATGTGACTATTTTGTACTTTGTATCTAATGACGTGGCTTTATATTTCGCAATTACAACTTTGTTTCTCAAAACTGTGACTCTATATTTTACAACGTGACTTTATGGGTGTATTCACACCAGGAAATTCTGATAGTTCGCTTGCTTTGGTCCAGACAAAATACAATGTTTTTTTTTTTGTTTTTTTTTTTTTGGTTTAGTTAACTTTCACACTGCCCTTTTTGCAAGTGAACCAGAAAATGTAAACAAAACCACACATGTGCTAAGGTCATCCATTCATTCAAATTCTCCAGCGTACTAGAGTTGGTTTGGAACCGGACCCAGACCACCTCTTCAGTTGGGACTTTGTGCGGTTGTTTGGTCCACACCCGAGAGTGACTGCTGTATTCACACCTGCCCAAAAGATTAGCACCAAGAGGGAGAAACTAACTTGAGTGCGATTCAATCGAACAAAATATCATGAAAGCACTTTATCTTGACTAATTGTGACTTTTCTACTCATAATTGCGACTTTGTATTAAAATTGTAACTTAAAATGACTATTTTGTAAAATATAACTTTTTTGTATCTAACAATGTTAATTTATATTTTGCAATTACAGCTTTGTTTCTTATAATTGAACTATATTTCACAATATCAAAACATTTATCTCAATGTGATTTTGTGCATTTCCCTGTAAGGTCTACAAGATCATCATCTACTAGAAATTGTTTTGTTCCTTTTCGACATTCTGCCTTTGGGTTATCATCTTTCTCAGTGAAAGCTATTATTCACTGGAACACTCTATCAGAAGACATAAGTATGTGCACATCTACTGACATGTTTAAATTAAAACTAAAATCTAATTTAAAAACAACTCAAATCTGTAAATACTGATGCAGTTGTGGCTAAACTGAATGTTCTTTTTTGGCTCTGATGGGATATGTTTAAGTATTACTGTATTGTATGTGTTTGTTGTTTTGTTCTTATGTTTATCCGTGATTATGAATACCTTCCAAGGGACCGCAGATGAAAACTAGACATTGGCTAAATTTGATACAATGCATGAAATGGAAACCTTTATGTTAAAATTGTCACTTTATATCTTTCAAATGCAACTTTATTTTCAAATTGTGGCTTGGTTTTTCTTCTCATAATTGGTACTACATATCAAATGGTAACCCTATGTCACAATGTGACTATATTTCATAACTCCCTTTATATTTTTTTAAGAGATAAAGAAATTGGCTTCCAGAGTCCCTTGTCATATAAGCCAGAATATAATTAGGGCTGGGTTTTACTTAAGTAGCCACCTAAAAAGCACTTAGAGTAGCAGTGTAACCCTAGCAGTGATACACAATAAGCTACAAACACACTTAATGCCTTAATGGTGAATGCCTGCTTTTTGGAACAGTCATTTAAGACAGTAATTATACAGAAATACTTTGATGACACACTTTCCTCTGGCATTTCAGAATGACGGGTCCACTGGTTAGTCAAGTTATCCCATCTAATAGTGCAAATCCACATTAATTTTTCAATGCGCATGGTTGAGTTTATTGTAATTATGTAAATGTGTTTCCATCGTAGTGTATGCGAATTATTTCTTATCGGACAAAAAGTTTATCCAACTCAGTTGTGCGTAAACGTTTTGTATGTGCATTTTTAGTATTAATGTGCATCTTGGCATTTCCATCCAGCATTTTTTTTTATGCGATAATCTAAAATGAGCATAAAAATGGATGGACACATAGCTACTGATTTGTGCATTTGTTCAGCACATTGGTCTAAATCTGTGTGTGTGTGTGTGTGTGTATGAGCATGTGCTTATTTACACTCCCCTCAAGCTTCAGTTTTATAAAAATGTTTAGTGTGCCGTTAATGCTGTAGAATTGGAAGGACATTTCTGTGGTCGGAGAAGTAAAACTAAACTTCTCACTGTGAGAACAGTCTTGGTATGTCAGCAAAAAAGGAGGGAGAAACAGAAGCCTCTCACTCACCTCTTCACTTAAAGGGGTAATCGGATGCCCATTTGATATAAGTTTATATGATTCTTTAGGGTCTTAATGAAAAGTCTATAACATATGTTGGTTCCAATTTTTTCAATGGTAGTGTAAAAAACAAAATTTTTACCCTGTCAAAATGAGCTCTGTTTTTAGCAAGCCAATTTAGTCCATGTTGCTTTAAATGCTAATGAGCTCTGCTGACCACGCCCCTCTCTTCCGTGGGGTGATGAGCGGTACTGTTTACTTTAGCCGTGAAACTTGCATACTAGCACATATTAGGAAAGGTGATTTGCAAAGATTCATAACCCTTATGCTCAATTCTTCTGTAGATGAACATGAAACATAGACGACTTTCGGCAGATGGGGGATAAGCTCTTTTCAAAACGATAGTAACGTTAATCCTATGCATCTTCAGTGGCTCATATGTCGGGAGTAAATGACGACTGCTATGTTCATTATTACATCCAACAAAAAAACACCTCAGTCGCTCAATCTGAGATGTTCTTGTCTCCCCCTGCACCAAAGTTGGCACAAGGGCGGGTCTAAGGTAAGCCGGCCTTCTCAATCAACTATCGTGGGAGGGGCCTGTGCAGAACTACGTCATTCTGCCAGGAATCTCAGGACAGCCTGATTTAAGAAAGGGGATTTTAAAAATAAAAATAAAAAAATAAAAAATAAAACACTGGGTGGATTTTTATCATTATAGGATGGATGGTTTAACACACTTCCAAAACACATTTATGTTCAAACAACAACAAAAGAGAATTTTGCATCCGATGACCCCTGTACAGTGTGATTCATACCATCCTGACCAGAAGAATGAGAAAAGAGAAACAGAAATGAACTGCCTAAAATCCTGAGACAATGCTCAAGATTTGCATAAAGGTAGAAGGCTGCTGTGCTGGTGTTTTTTTAGATGGGGAAACTTAAGGGCTCTTGCAAGCAAAGCAGTAAATCCGCACAAAAACAGCTGCTAGTGTTGTCTGGGGAAATACCATTCTTTCACACAGAGGAAATCCTTCTGTTCTTCACATATAAAACAGCAAGAAGCTTTTCTGGGCTCTTTCTTTCTTTTTCCCTTGTTGTCCCTTGTTGTTAAAGGAACGTTTCACCAAAAATAAAACAACAGTCAATGATTACACAGCATCATGTCCCTCCAAATCCAAATTACTTTTTCTTCTGTGGAACGCAAACAAATTTTTTTAACAGTGTTCATGTTTCTTTTATCCAATTAAAAAATATGGTGACCAAGGGAAATCAAGCTTCCAAAATGATTAAAAAAAAATAATAAATAAACATATAAGTATCATATATGGTTCATGTACTATATGTTAAATTTCTCATTCTGATATTCAATCTTTTCTTGGCAACTAACTCAAATAAAAGAAGTTTAAGTTGAAATTTTTTTAATTCAATGCTAAATAGAAATATTAAATAATAATAATACGAAAATTATACAAAAAAAAGTTTAACTAAAATTAAAATGAAAACTGAAAATATAAAAATAAAATCTAATTAAAGATATATTTTTCTTTATTTATTTATCAAAATATCATTATTATTATTATTTTATCCTCTGTGATGGCCCATGGTAACTGGTTTTTTTTTTTTGTTTTTTTTTTTTGTTTTAATGAGCAGCATAAACATTCTTCGGAAAAAAAAAAAAGTCATGCAGAGGTGAGTAAATTGTGACCAAACTATACTTTTCAATGTACTAGACTTCTCTTCCATTTTTTTCTCCTCCCTTTTCTTCCCTTTTTTGCTTGTCCTTTCCCTCCTCTTTTCATGTTTCTTCCTGATTCCTCTGCTCTTCACATCTGTCCTCCCATTCCCTCCGTCTCATTAACACCAACATGATATACAGGCACAATCTTAGCAACTTATCAAAGCAAAAACACACTTCATAAAATATTGCCACTCTACATAATTTAGAAGCTACCAAGAGGGCAAAAAAACACATACAAAAAAACAAAAAAACTACAAGAAACATTAATGGAAAACAAGAAGCAAGAAGAAAAAAAACCCTGATAATTTTGAATAACAGTAAGAAATTTTGTGGTTGTTCTTTTGGAGATCTGATTTCGTGTGATAGGTGGAGGTCATGTGTGAAAGGTGAAAGGTTAGATTTAGTCTGTGGATGGGTTTATCCCGTTGGGGGTGATATTGACATAACAAGTGTCTGGATTCTCAAAGAGAACATAGTGTCCTCCAAACACACACTCTGGAGGCTTATCTCCATGAATAAGTGGATAATGTTTGTGCCCGTGCTGTGAAAGTGTTTCTAACATGCAAAATCAGACACCACTCTCAGACGGGTTTATCACCTCCAACACACTTATATAAACACACATTCCACTATCATTTTATTTTCAGACTCTGTTCTACACTTTTGGCCTATCAAAGTCTTTATGTCTTATATTGTTCATGTATTTTTTGTTATTTTTTCCTCACTTTTTCTTATAATGCAGGGCTGTCAGACATTTTCAACCTAATACCTTTAGCCAGCCTGTCAACTCCAGGGATCCACTTATAAGCATTTTATTTTATTTTATATATATATATATATATATATATATATATATATATATATATATATATATATATATATATATATATATATATATATATATCCCATGTGTTAATTTAAAAGATTTTATAATTATTTTTTAGGTCCCACTTCAATACAATATTCTAGCAGTATCAAGCAAAAATGAAAATGTGGGGTTGTTTTATTTAAATAAATTAACTATAAATTAATGTAAAATTATATTAAATAATGAAATAAATTACCTTCATAGACAACCAGCTGTAAACCCTTGCTTGTAATGTATGTATAGGAGGGATGTGGAAAAGTGTCATCTTAGGTTGCCATCTGTATTACACTGTAGCAACTTTCGCAAAGTCCCCACTGTGAGCAAAACTATAAAGTGAGAAGACTTGTTAAAATGAATAAAGTTGCTGTATGCACTCTTTACTCTGCGATCGCTGGGACTATTGAACGCCCCCGACCCAAAGTTTCATAGTGAACTCAATGTGATATATTAGCTGTCCTCGAGAACAGAGATAGAGAGAGGGAGGGAGGATGAGAAGATATGGAAGGTGGGTGTTTAGACAGTGAGACGGCAGGTTAGGAATTCTCTCCTCTCTTCCCATTAGGAGAAACCAGATACCGTTAAGTACCGTAGCTTCATCAGCATCTAAATATGGGTGGCTTCCCACAGTTTCACTCTGTTGTGTGTAAGTCCAGAACTTTCGGAGTTGCTGTCATGCCTACGGTAATCCAACTAGCAACCCAACTTTATTGCTCAGATGTTATTCTTTCAAAGCTCATGCAGCTGTCAGTTGCCTATCATCTAGTGTTGTTATCTGTTGTTTGATATACTTTGATATACTATTATACATATATTTCTATTTGTATTTCTTATGCATGCATGCTTGGGTGTATATATATATATATATATATATATATATATATATATATATATATATATATATATATATATATACACACACAAGCTTTGAAGATTTTACCAGACATCAGCTCTTCTCTACAGTTTTGAATGTTGCTTTATTAGCCCTGTTTCCCTTGATATTTCCATTGCTTTTTCTGCCTTTTCTCTCAATCCCTCATTCTGTGCTAATCAGCACTTTTGTTTGACATGCATTGACTATAGCAAAGAATGCACGCACACACACACACACACACACATGTGCTGAGCTAACGCCACTCGGATGGATTTGTCTTGTCTTGCAGTTCTCCACTGTGTCAGCTCTCACGTGGTGTGTCAATTGCCCTGTCACCATGGAGATTCAGCATTTCCTGCCCTGTCATCCAGTGATGTGAGTCTGTACCTGAGCTTGCATTTCTCTCCTTCACACACATGCAGCCATGCATTCCTCTAAGACCTCTCCCTCTCTGTGTATAAGGTTTAACTGATGAGCCAGAAAATTAAACCCAGTCCTCGAGTATTTCGAGTCCAGAGTCACTTCAAAGCCTCGCTGAGGGGAGCATCATATGGCCATGCGTGACATCTGCATCCAATTAGAGCTTTACATGAACAGGATCCTCAAACCCTCCAGCGTATCTGTCACGACCAATCAGCCAATCGCAAACCTTCTCCTTAAAAAACAGGGTGAAAAAGCAACTGTCTTTGAAGAGTTGACTGACGTCAACCGTCTTTGATTTCTTATAAATCACTCTTTTCTAGCTAATTAAAGATGTTATGAATGATTCATCTTCTTTAACCAATCATCATATGTGTTAAAAGACTTGGTAAAGTGCTATGTTATTGGAATAACAGGGAATAAGTCTCACATACTCTCCATTTCACACCCTGTCATTGATCGCAGGCGAAGAGATGCAACGGTCCCACTTTATATTAGGTGGCCTTAACTACTATGTACTTACATAAAAAAATAAGAACAATGTACTTATTGTGTTCATATTGTATTGTAAAACACTTTTGCTGCCATTGAGGTGGGATAGGGGTAAGGTTAGGGAGAGGGTTGGAGGTATGGGTAAGTTTAAGGGTGGGTTAAGGTGTAAAGTATGGGTCAACAGTGTAATTATAAATGTTATTACAGAAATTAAATACAGATGTAATTACATGTAGGTTTTTTTTAAATGTAAGTACAATGTAAAAACATGTATGTACACAATAAGTACATTGTACTAAATTATTAATTAAAATGTAAGTATATAGTAGTTAAGGCCACTTAATATAAAGTGGGTCCGATGCAACAATTCTCAGAAAAGGAGTGAGACTCAGGACAGTTTTGTGTTAGACATCCCAGCCCATGTCCAGACAACTAAATCCTCAAAATTTTCCAGATTAAGCAATACTCTCTGAGTGTGCATAACCAGCCATGACAAGTAGAAACCTGAGTAAGATGCAATGCTGTAAAACATTTATCGCAGTTTCTCTTAAAGCTTTGGCTTTAGTATACTGAACCAAACAAGGTATTTCTGGTGAAATAAGTTAGTTTTGTGCTGTTTGAACTCACTAAGTTTATTCAAACAGGTCTGTCACATTTTGCACATTTCTTCACTAATGCACTTTTTTGCAGTATAAGTAGTGTGTATCATATGTTCACACTGATGAGGTAGTACTATACTTGGTAGACAATTTTCGAACTTAAAGTTGAGATGAATCTGAAGTAGCAACTGATTTTGGACCCACTTTATATTAAGTGGCCTTAACTACTATGTAGTTACATTTTAATTATTAATTTGGTACAATGCACTTATTGTGTACATACATGTTTTTACATTGCACTTATATTTGAAAAATATCTGCACATAATTACATCTGTAATTAGAATTGAGGACTGGAATTGAGAAGCACAGTAGTAGATTGTTCGAGTACAATTAATACATAATTTAAGACACAACTTAAGTTTAAAGTTGTTTTCAGCATCTTAAAGGCTCACTACCTTCAATGACCCACTTCCTCTTCTATCTGAGCAGTGCTGCAGCACTGAGAAACACTTCCTGTCCTTAAGATTGTGTGTCAGTGGAAGCAATCCAAACAGTGAAACCTTACGACACTTTGGATTTCACTAAAGAGAGCTTGCCGTCCTCCAGTAGTCTTGAATAATCTGCTACTTCTCAGATGAGTGGGTGTAGGGATTTTTTCTCTGGTTTGCACTCAGAGAGAAAGTGAAAGAGAGAGAATGAGCAAGAACTTTTCATATTACAGCTCTCGGGCTGTTACATTGCTCTTTTTATATCTTTCTCCTCTACCTTCACTCTCTCGAAAGTCCAGGAGGCACTGAATTGTAGTGTGCAGGACTCATCAAAGCCATTCAAAATCATTTCACATGTTCTGATTAGAAATAGCCATGAAGCGAATAACAGACAGAGCACAGTGAGAGGGTTCTTCCGTTCTTCCAAGATTCTTTAGGTCACTAAGGGAGAGTCTGAATTTATGAAATGCCCTCGGTTCCTGACGTTTTTACACGCAAGATCATAAATTAGATGTCTAAATCTACATTTCTTTCCAGAAACATGTTCAAAGTAATGTTTGAAAGGAATGTTCTCAAAATCCCAAAGGAATGAAAGGAATAATGAAATAATAATTTGGAACTTATTTAATGGGATCAAATAGGAATCTGCTAATGATTTGGGTATAAAACTTGAGTTTATCCAATAGAATTTTATTTGATTCTTTGAGGATCTTTTAAAATTGGTTCCAAATTATAAGAGGAATCCCATTTGTTAGACTTGTATTACTTTAGCCATGACATTTAACTGGGATTGTTTCTTTCCGCTATAATGTCATAGACAAATGCCTTTTATTAGAGCAGAAATTGCAAAGTTCATAAGGTTTTAAAGGTTATGAGACCATGATGACATATGAAAAAGCTGTTCTTCTTCAAGTTTTCTGACAAGCTTCATTCAGCAGAAAGCCACTGCTGTCACTGAAAGCATACACCAGCAAAGATCAAAATCAGTAGGGAACAGTGGGGTAAGATTTGTCAGTGGGTAAGTTGTGTCACCATCTTAATTAACTACAAACAAGCCAAAAATTGTAAAAAAGTATACTTTTTAAAAAAATATTTTTTAAATAATTAAGTATTTTAGTTGTTGGTGGGGTAAAGTGTTGTGTCCATGGTAAGATGTTATCTTGGCTGATTTATGAAAATGCAAAAACAGCCATGACAAAATGTGGTAAAATAAGGCTTTGTAATGGAACTTTGTAATATTAATATTTTTATTGTAAATTATCATATTGTTTTACTGAAAATTATTTACAAAATTCCCCAGTGTTTCCTTTGACATGACACAGTTTACCCCTTGTGTGGGGCAAGTTGTGCCACTGGACATCTTTTGTAAAAATAAAGCATAATTGTATTGGCCTTTATATTTTTAATTTCATAACACGGCATTCTACAACTAATAATATCGAATTTCTTTTTGCCTCGAGACCAATTTAAGTAAAAAAATAAATAAAAAGTGGCACAGCTTACCCCACTCTTCTCTAAACTTCAAACTCTTAGGCTGTGCGTCAAAACCAAGTGTGCTGCCTATACCTAGACGGTATTTTTGGGCATCGAACATGCAAACACTCTAAACACGTATATGATGCAGTCTAACTAGGCAGCATACTAGCTTTTGAGGCACAGCCGGAGGGACCAGAAACTCCGAAATCTTACTGTTAATTCTCGGGCTGGCTTTGCGCTCGCTGGTAGAAGGAAGATCCGCGAACTGGACCCGGTGTCCGGACATCTTCTGCAGCTCTCCAGTCTGCTCGACCCTGGTCAGAAAACCGCAAAACTTTCGCTTATTTCCCGCTTCCGTCTGGCTGAAAACACATGGAGCTCTGAGTCGGTATATATGAGCTATAGGATGTATGACCAAAGGACACAAACTCCTTCAAGAGAGAGAGAGAGGGAGGGTGAGAGAGAAAGCTCAGGGGTTTTCAGCCCAAAAAGTAAATAAATAAATAAGAAAGGAACTTAAAAGTCCACATGACTGCAGAATTACGTCATTCCAATTGAAAACAAATTGTTCTGTAAGAGAGATTTTGCGGTGTAATCTTATTTTTTGCATATTTTGCCACACATTTAAAACAATGTTTCATTAACATAATCAAGCTATTATTATTGTAAATTATATAAGCAATAACCATGGAAGTAACTGGCAAAAACGTCATTAGTGTTTGACCTTTTGCAGTTTAGATGAAGAATGGGCAAACTCGACCAATTGTTTAGCTCGTTAATGTTATTAGACTCCCAAACGACATATAAAATTATTGAAAATAGTGGTTTGATCAGTTGGACTTACTGGTAATTATACACTATCATATGATGAAAACACGCTCCATTTCAAACATACACAGTGTCATGTGTCATAACTCGAGTTTTATTCATATCTGCTGTCGCATGATCCAAACGATGCACTGTGTTCTGCATAAAAAGCTGCATGATTTCTGAGGCTCTACTCTATTACAGAGCGCCCTGGTGTATACTGCCATCTAGTGTCTGACACAGAAACTATCATAACATCTCTAAATAGCTATAGATGATCTCAGAAATTGCTTATTATATATATATATATATATATATATATATATATATATATATATATATATATATATATATATATATATATACATATATATATATATATATAACTGGTGGAAAAGTGAGAAATAACCCTGAAATTGTCTTTAAAAAAAGTGAGAAAAAGAAAGAATGAAAAAAGGAAAACAAGTGAAACTCTTAATAAACAATTAATAAATAATACTTTGACCCTTTGGATCAATAGTGAAGCTGCATGCCCACTTACAATTAATGATAATAATAAAAAAGGACTCTAGATATAAAAGAAAGCATAGATATTTACAGATTCTTGCACATGCCACAAAACACAGAAGTCACCTTCTTCTAAATAAACCTCCTGGAACTAAATGTACTAAAGAGTTATGTTACTTTGTAATATTTGGACATGACCAGTTACTTTATGAAGTGCAGGACACGAGGCAACATTATGATTTGAGCTCAATTGTATAATAAGGCCTCCTATTCAAGGAAAGAACTTTGAAGACCCCCATCTCCCCCTTAGAGTAGCCACTAGATAGCCACACTGAGGTCAGTCTTCAGAGTAGTCTATGAGAACATACGCTCAAGACTAACATGAGATCACTTTCTCCTTTCATTCCTACACATTTATGTCATTGTTTTCACACAATCTAGGTGCCAGGTCTGTAAAAGTTAACATTTATGTAATGTATGTAATCTATTACCCTTTTTGTTCTGAGAATAAATAATATTTTACAGGAATAAAGTCTCTTACAGATTTTACAACCAGATGTCCAGCCTTCCAGTATATATTGGGATACAAATGGGTGTTCATATCATTATGATGTTATTAAAGGTTAATAAAATAATCACCCTCATGTTAAATACCTGTATGAAATATAGTGTTGGGTCCGAGGCCACCTTGTTGAAGTTGGGATGTGTATCCGAAATTCATTCATAATTGCAGTCCGTGTCCACATTTTTGTAATTTTCATTAAGTTTGATTTAAGTATATTTATTCTAAATATTGTTGTTGTAAACCTGTATGACTAAACCTAACCAAAACTAAAACAAAACTAAACAACAACAGAAAATATAATTCACAATTTTCTATGAATGTAACTAAAATAAAACTGCTTCAAAAGAATTTTATTCAAAAACACCAGTTGCAAAAAAAGATTTCGGGCACTTGAAGATTAAAGAGCCATCAGTTCAGAATATATAATGCAACAGTGAACTAAAAAGAAAACACGTTCACACATAACCATTAAAAGAACTACTAGAAAAGTTTGTATTAGTGCGACATTCCATTCAGTTCTGCGGAACAGATTACAAAACTATAAACAAGAAAAAAAATATTGGATATTGTCACACAAGGCTTAAAATTATGACAAATCTAAGAAACATTTGCACAGATCCAAACAGTCCTTATTTTACATATCGCACCACAAATCATCTTGTGCACGGCACTTCAACACATTTATAGAAAAAAATTAAGACACGCAAGGATAGAAATGTAATAAATTAAGGCAATATTTAATCGCTTGAGGAATCAAAGTGCAATCCATTTGGAAACATTAGAATGAGTTACAGTATTCCCAGGTGCATTCTGGGACTGAGTCGGTTTTCAGTGCAGGCCGTTCTGCTCAATGTACATTTTGGAAAGCGATGCTGCCATGGACTTGGCCAGCTCCTCGTCCCTTTTGCGCTGTACCTGGGTGTGACGGCACCAGTCATCATACTCCGGGTTTGGCTGGATGCTGTCCAGCAGCACGTCATAATGACCGTTACTGAGCCAGCTCAACCATACAGCCGGTTTAGACAAGTCCTCTTCACCCAGGTAGTGCACCATGGTGGATACTGTTGGGCTTTCTACACTACCCCCAGTGGTCAAGTAGATATTCACATTCAGCATCTGACTCATGGCCAACAGCTCCGGATAGCCAGCCCATGCGCCGTCCTGCGCCGCATTGATCAGAAACTCCCCGACGTCGCCTTCGATTATGGGGTTGAACTCCTCCAGGTGGTCGGCGATGTGGTGCATGGTTTGCTCTCTCAGCTCCTTGTGCATCGACTGGTCTCCATAAGCCGCCTTGGAAACAGCCCGGTACAGGCAGTTCCCATCTGGGATGATGTGGAAGCGGTATTTCTGCCTTTCGTGGAGGTATTTGTTCTGTTTCTCCACTTCGGCCAAGTAACGGGTAACCTTGTTATCAACGTTGCTTTTGTTGGGTGTCGCAGTGGGCTCCTGAAGGATGTGCAGCTCGAAGACTGGATTATCATCTTCAACACTTTCCTGTCTTTCTGGGTCTTTAAGACCTTCATATGAATCAGATGAGGGGTTTTGTACAGTTCCTAGAGTTCTGGAGGGTGTGGCATCACTTTGCAAACACGGCTCGAGTCTCCTATCACAAACTCTGTATCTGTCATTACCAAAAAAACCATCGTAGTGAATTGAATCTTTGTCACTTATCTCATCTTGGTCATCCCCTAAAACGTCTCTTCTGGAATCGGAATCTAAATCTAAGACAGAATCAGAGTGTTTATGATCGTCTCCGTTGACTGCGTAAGAAACTCGGTTGTAGCGCGTCTCCAGATGTCTACGGTTTGTGCGCGGCTCTTTCACGATGTGAACGGGCACGGATCTCTCCACACCATCCGGTCGCGTGATGATAATCTCCGCGGTAGAAGTGTAGAAAACCGGCCTCATCGAGGTGGCCTCATAACATGAAAAAGCAGGCATGTTCGCGTCAGTCTGTTCCCCTCGAGACAAATATTCCGTGTGTGCGTCTGTTGCGCTTCCGTTAACGGCGTTTCCGACCACCTCCAAAGAGCTGGAACTTGTCGCCGTTACGTTATTGGCGACACTGGTGAGAGTTACGGAAACTTTTCGAGAGGAGCCGGGGTAGTGTGTTAACGCGCTGCTGTACAAGTGCATTTTCAGCGTCCTCCCTTTATACAATACGCCTCAGGCCTCGTTGTTACCAAATGATGACAACACAGTCCAAAAATACTCTCTGTCATCAACAGCAATGAATGCGTTTCCATGCATCCTCGTTTCCCGCTGCCACAGAGTTTTCTTGCGTCAGCCCCAAAGCAACCCTAATTTTAGCCCGAGCACTGGTAACCGGACCCCCCGGTCTCTGACACACCGTCCGAGCCGAGGAGACGACCCGCCGCTCGCGGGAATGCGAAAGATGTAATGTGTCACTGGGACTCTCGGCGTTTTTCTCGTTTCTGTCCGTGTTTACGCTAGCACGCGCGTCAGGGCGGCGTCGCCAGATTGGAAAGCGTGCAGCTTGCCAAGAGGCCGCGCGTTCACATACAGCTCTGCGGACCACACTGCTTCTCCACAGCGAGGAAGTCCCGCCTCACACAAAACTTTATTGGTCCTGCTTTATCAAGAAGTGTTGTCTATAAATCGCCTTATACACATTAAAGACTTTTCTAGGAAATTTACGTCAGGTCGATGCGACATCAAACCAAAGTTTCAATCCAATAAGTTTCTTCTTTTTTTCATAGAAAACACGCAAATGATTTGCTCGTTGTTGCCTTCTTTTGTCTTGCCTTATATGGATTTAAACTCCCATTTGACCCTAGGAGTTTCAGAACTGTGAAAGTTTTGCTACATACAAATAATCCACTGATCCCAGAGTTCCTGAACATTCTGACTCATGACCTCATCCCTCATGACATCATATTCTGCAAGGAGAGTCTCAGCAACCTTTTACTGCACCTGTTTGAGTTAGTCATTTCATAGTTTATTGGTGGTTCATCAATCTATCTATCTATCTATCTATCTATCTATCTATCTATCTATCTATCTATCTATCTATCTATCTATCTATCTATCTGTCTGTCTGTCTGTCTGTCTGTCTGTCTGTCTGTCTGTCTGTCTATCTAAAGATGATTACATACAAAGAAAATTATGTCACTGGGCAGATGACGATCAAATGAAAGGTCAGTTGAAATGACTTGAGTTTTAAATAGCTTCCAATCCATACATAATTTTTATGTGTTCTCGGTTTCACCATATTGACACGTCTTCATAAACTAAACTGGAAGTGGATATGGCTCATTGTGCTTGTGTTACTGAAAGGGAAAATATCTAATGTCCTTCTTATACCTTTTAATATAGATCCCTATATACACTGCCTATTTTCTAGTGCAAATGAACTAAATAACAGGGGTTGCGTGTTTCTTTTTTTATTTCACTTATTATCAAAATATATCGAATTTCTATTTTAACTGAAAAATGAAGACACTACCAATTTTACCGGTTTTTACCAATGGGTGGCAGCCAAATGCTTCAACAACGCCTTTGTGTAAAGCGTCTGCAGCTGCGCGATGTAACACCAGGGGGCGCGATTGATCCCTGTTTATCGGATAACAGCAACACGCCTATTTTGACTGCGATAAGTGTTACACAATGTAAGTGAGCTGTCTAAGGCTAGTGAGAAATCATGAATCATCACGTTTTCTCATATCCATGCAGAGTCGATCAACATAAAGACCTCGTCGGGTTTTTATTACTTCCTAAGATTTTTTTGTTATATCCGATTGTTGTAGTTATTGTTTAGGCGTACTCGTGTCAGAATAACCTGCTCTTATCATCAGCTGTAAATTGAGAATTAAGGCCAGCCAGACGAATGACGCATGCACGCCTCGCTTGGAAAAGTCAACGACCTGACCTATATCCACACTCCAAATACAGCTTTCTAAAGCCTTTACCACCATGTGTTTCAGTGTTTTGACAAGCATATCACGTTTGGCTTTAAAGGTCTGTGTCTGAATCATATGTTTTGACACACATCTAATAACGTGGGTACTGGACACACTAATGTGCATGTGCGCACGATCTGACACACAATTCTGAACTGTTCTTGTTTATGGTTTAACCGGAACAACAACACAAACAGGGCTCCATACGCGCGAGAGATAATCAGCGTTAAGAATCTGAGACTGCTGTGATTTGAATTAGGGACGCGTCACAAGGGCAGCTGAAGAAACAAGCGATTCTTGCTTTACAGCCATTTAATCCCAACGCTCAACTGGGTATCACGCGCAGGGCTGATCCAACAGGAAGCATCACACACGGTTTACAAATGGAGTGGAGCCTAAAGCTATTAATTCAGAACCTTCCATTTTGTAAATTTGTTATTGACGTTCGATTTACTTAAAGGTTCTAGAAAACTCAGAACGCATCACTTTATGACGAGGTTTTATTTTTTGCACTGCACATCAGCAAGTGCAACATCGCTATTAAATCTAAATCGCCAGTTTAGTCTAGAGTCCTGGACAAATAACTCTTTTGAGTCGGTTCTTTTTAATGAATTAAAAACCTGTACAGCGCAACCAGTTTAGAGTCCGGCTTCGAAGACTCCAATGAGTCGGATCTTTAAGTGATTCACAACATTTCAACGTTCCTGGTCAAATTAATCAAATGGCTGACTATTTATAATGAATCAGAACAATTTATTAAATAAATATGACTCACACATTTGACAGTGAATCATTATTTATTTAGTAACATAAAAACGGAGTGAAAACTAAATTAAAAAGTAAACTTTTGCAAAAAATAAAATTGGGGGTAAACTTTTTATTTATTTTATGTGTTGTTGTTCCGTTAAATATTAAATTGTCATAATTTAAGAGTAATAAAACCAGAATTGATTTCCAACCATATTCTGAATTATTAATCCCGTGACCGTAATCGTTATAAGGAGAATGGGAACCAATATTATTACATTCGAAATCAATCCCTACTGGCTTTCGGGCTTGCAACAGCAGCATGGACATCTGTCACCTGAAATAAATGCCGCATTGCACCTGATAACACATCAACACTAGGCTATCCTGCAGGAACAGTTATCCATATAAACACAAGTGACATCCAAACATCTCAGTGAAAGAAAAACAACGCGCCATTAAAAAGATTGCTTTGGAGTAGGGCGCTGATGAAAGCAGACCCAAATATATCCCTGCCATGTGTCTTCCTCTTAGTAATGTTAACCTACATTCATAATAAACCAGCTTCCTGTCTCTCTGCCGCAGTCATTAAAGGGAAACGTGCAAGAACTAGATCGATCCAATTTAATGTCCAAACACGTCTACACAAACACATTCCGCGCGCTGGATCTTTTTCTACACGCGTTTAAGATTCGGATCGGTTTGTCAAAAAGCCCCTTTTCTGTCTCTTTTTCTCCTTTTTGTATGTCTGATGTCAGATTTTTCCCTCTTGCCCTCGGAGGGGGAGGATCTAACCGCGTTGAGTCACGCAGCTGTCAAAGATAGCTGTCACCCAGTTTCCACATCAAACACACTGAATGAGACGCGCAGCCTGTCCCAGGTAACGTTACCCGACAATGTGTTGCGTCTCCGACAAATGAAAAACGCGCTCCGCTGCGATTCCTCGACAAAAGAAACATTTCGTTCGATACTTTGTAACAATCTGGAATAATACAGTTGTGTGTGACTAAAGCGAGGGAGAGTCGACCTCGTTGTTGCCAACGTGAAAAAGGGGATTTTGACGGACATGAAGACCAAAAAGGGTATGTATCCTCTCGATACGGGTGATAGCGGCGATGTATGTTATATTTTTATCGGTGATTGTAACGACTGGATGAAACTTGTCGCTGATGTTTGAACAGAAAATGTCTGGCATACTGCTATTGTTATCGGCTGCAGACAAAACAGCCTTTTCTCACCATGTGCTGGCGGGCTGTCACAACGAGCCGTTTCAAGATCTCATCACGCTTGTTTTTTATTCATAACATAAAAGCTTTGATTTTGTACAAACATGCTTATGTAATAGTGGTATTTATTTGAGATGTTTTAAAGTGTTGTTTCACGAACCAGTCTACAACTATAACTTCAAATGCTCTCAAATATAAGCCTTGTAATGTTTGTTGTGCTGGAGGTATAAAACGCCTTCGTGTAATAGTTGAACGCCTTTGGTTTGGAAAGAAAATGTTCACGAGTTCTCACAACACTGACTCAAGTTTTGTTGGGAATATGAGGGGAACTTTCCATGTGTCATTTTTTTTTATTTGCCGAGTAATCTTCTTTGCTTCCACCGCATTTGAACATTGTGTAGCGGTCTGAAATGTGCAACAATAATTCCTGACCTCCTTTTGTGAAGTTTGTGTATTTCGCGCTGCTTCCTCGAGGCGACGCTTTCACATTCCCTCCGACCTCGTGTTTCTCACGGCACAATAGAGCCGGAGTTATTCTATGTTATTAAGTTAATGATTCTCGTATTTTATGGCGTCGAGCCGTGTAGAGAGTTGAGTCAACCTTTTAGTAGTCCCCTGGCGTGATTTCATAAGTTTTCATCTAGAGAAAAGTATAAAAAACTGAGTTTGAAATGTCCCACAAGCGACGTTCTTTTGTTCGTTCTTGAGATTTGCAACAGGTTCCCCTCCCCCTCCTCCTCATCATGTAGGCCGACTACGAAATTACTCTTCCATTACTCCTCTTCACAAGTTCAGTCGTTTTCTCACACAGCCTTAAATATAGATATGTACGTGATTTCACTTGTTTCGTTTTCAGACCGTGAAGTGTCCCACGCTCGAGCTGAAGTTGGGGAAAGTTTGGTTTCACTTACAAAGTGCTCATGAACTAAAAGTCCCCCTCAGCACTCGGAGTGAAACGTGTTGTTGACAAATTAACCGGTTTATGTCGTAATAATATGCATGGCAAAATTATGAGCAGGAAAATAAGTCATATCCGCATTTAAAGGGGTAGTTCACCCACAACCAAAACACTGTCATTATTTACTCCCCTTCATTATTCCAAACCTGTATGACTTTCTGTCCTCCACAAAAGTAGATGCTAGGTAGAAGTTCCAGACTCAGTCATGATTCACCTTTTTCATATTATTAAAGTGAATAGTTAATTATACTGTCATTCTGCCCAACATCACCTTTTGTGCTTTATAGAAAAACAAGTCATGCAGGTTTGAGTGTGAAAATAGGTAAACTGGCTCTTTAAGTGAGTTTTGCAGCGTCTTTAACCATATTTGTTCCCTTATTTTTTAGCATTCAAACACTATTTACAAAGATGAAACATTGACACGGTTTAGACTCTTTGTGACGCCTCCGCTCCAACCATGAATCACATGGCTTTGCTTGACAGCAGGGATGTGACACATCAGCTGCCACACACACACACACACACACACTCTCTCCCTTTCAGACGCACGCTTATACATGTATACAGACGGCCAGGCGCTGTTGTTTAGCGTTCAGCGGTTGGCATTTTGGAGGGAGAGACGTGCAGGATGTGTGTGTAAGGATAGGGGGAGGAGAAGGGTCCTCAGCAGGGGTTGGGGGGGTTGATGTTTGACTGGGTGTCTTTTGTCCTCCTCCACACATATGGGTACATACTCATTCCCTGAAACACACGTATTGACTGTTCCAAACACATTTCTAATACATAAACTTAACTTCATGTGGTTTTCAAAGCCTTTTCATACACATTTGCTCAAAAGGAAAGAATAATGTTGTAAAGTTCATAGTTGTAATACTTCACGTCTCCTGACTACAGGTGTGTTGGCGATGTCTGGAAGTGAGACAGAGGACGAGGACAGTTTAGATGTGCCTCTTGACCTCTCTTCAAATGGAGGAGTGTCAGGGAAGAGGAAGAGGAGAGGAAACTTGCCCAAGGAGTCAGTACAGATACTCCGTGACTGGCTCTACCAACACCGCTACAATGCCTATCCATCAGAGCAGGAAAAAGCCCTGCTGTCCAAGCAAACCCATCTCTCCACACTACAGGTACAGAACATTTTCAGAAAGTGTTTGTATGTGGCCTAGTACAGTCCTAAAGAGACCCAAACAAACAAATTAACAACTGCATTTCATGCAGTTTTTTTCAGAGTAAACATGATTATGGACAACTTGGATTATCAGGGACTGTTAAAACATTCAGGCAGCGTTATTTTAGTATTATTAGTATATACTCTTATTATATTTATTTATTTTTTAGCAATTGTAAGTTTTATTTAACTTAAAATTCCTTTTTTTTATTATAGTAAAGTTAGAACCTTAAACATATTTCAGTTGCCCCAAAAAAATGTTTGGCACTTGAAGTTTTCATCTAATTATATTTGTATTTATTTTATTTTAATATTTATTTAAATTACAAACAATAATTAAATAAATCAAAATCTCCAGTGGAAATTAATCTGGTTTTACTTTGCTCTGAAGTATTTTAATGTCTAGAAATTGCATTTATGAATGCTAAAATGCTGTATATAAAAAATAGATTAAAAGATATAAAAAACAAAATGGACTGAAAATCATTGGCCAAAAGGTTTGGGAGCCCTGAATAAAGAGATGTTTGAATGACCCAAAGCAGTTTCTGAAGTTATGCTTCATAGAAGGTCTGAAGTTTCTCAAGACTGCTTGTTTCCTTCAAGAATGCGAAGGGGAACTTTTCAGTTTTCTGCTTTGTTGATCAGTAAGCTATTTATATGCTTCATGGGAGAGCAGTTGGCTGTCATTAATGTCAAGTTCAACCGACGTGTGAAGGAAACCGAAAGGTTCAATGTCATAACTAGCAGCTAGCCAAAAAAAATGTCAGAAGAATTAAAGAGTCAGCTCTTTTCGCTTGCACTAATGCTTTTTAGATCACACATTCTGTTCCCGCTGAGTTTTAGCGTCATATAAACAACACTTCCTGTGAATGCAGTCAATGGAGAGAATTCCTGTGGACAGATGAGTGAATAACAGTTTTGAGTCATCTGAGATGTGGCCACATTGAGAGAGAAATAGGGAGGGAGGGAGAGAGAGAGAGAGAGACTTGCTCAGACACTGGGCCAGGAATTTCCCCTGCGCTCAGCCAGCTGTCTCACTAACAATAGGGAGACACAATGCACACACATTAACATAGTCAAGACTACCAGGCTCAGGCGGACCGTTGGATACACAATACTGCCCCATTACCCAGAGAGGCTTCTCTTCTGAAGAGACTCGTTGGAAGACAAAACAGGAACATTACCATACTGAGGACTGAATCTTGACAACAGGCTCTTAAGATACTGAGAAAGAAAAATTCAAACTTAGGTTAGTTTATTATGGCATTATGACAAATGTGTGTTTATTGGGAAAGTAGGCCAGAATAGAATTGTACAAGGCAAAACAGCTTTGCTTATTTTGTAGCAGGTGTGCTAAGTTTAAATATACCAGGCTGAAAATGTAAAGATTGAGTGTAATACTCAACACAGTTTCCTGTGGTGCGCAATCTGCATTGACTAAAAAGGCCAACATCAACTGTTGATATAAACTAAAGGTGTTAACAGTAGGCTGTTACATAACGGTAGTAATCAGTCTTTTTGTGGAGATCCACACTGAAGTCAAGCATTCACAAGGTTTCTGTAGCATGAAATGTTGGATTTGCATTCGAGTAGATCTCAACTCCCCCTCAGATGAGACCAGAAAAGAGACGTGTAAGATACAGCGCTATTAGCATGATTGAGGCCTAAAGCGCTTATGCCCAACAAAGAGCACAATCTGAGGGATAAAGGTGAACTGTTACTTAGGTGATTGAGAGAAATCCTCACCGTTGAGAGCTTCCTGATTTCAACTGCCATCTCAGTTTTTTTAAAAGAGGAAAAACAAAAATAGAGTCAGAGAACCGTCACATGTTAACTCAATAGAGCATAATACATTTCCATTTTAAACTTAAAGGGATAGTTTACCCAGAAATGAAAATGTGATGTTTATCTGCTTACCCCCAGGGCATCCATGGTGTCGGTGACTTTGTTTCTTCAGCAGAACACAAACAAAGATTTTTAACTCAAACCGTTGCAGTCTGTCAGTCATATAATGGCAGTCAATAAGCTCCACGGCTTTGAGAGTAAAATAAAAACAAAACATACAAAGACAAAACCAAATTAAACCCTGTGGCTCGTGATGATACATTAAGGTCTTGAGACACGAAATCATCATTCTGTGCAAGAAACCGATCAGTATTTATATAATTTTTTACCTCTGATCCACCGAAATGTCTGACCACGTTTACAACATCCAGCGTGTGACGCGTGTACGTGCTCTGGCATAGTAGACATTATTTATATATATATATATATATATATATGCCTCATTTGTGACTGTTTCTATGGGTCATGATAAGTTCCAAAATGGCAGACACTTCAACGTATCTGGAGTGATTGAATAAGTGGCATAATCTATACATATCTATGATGGTATTAGACGCATGTGTGGAAGCATTATTTACACAGTGCAGAGAGATTGCGGATGTGTTCACTGGCACTGCGATGATCTAAAGATATTAAGAAGTACAGGTAATCACAATTGAAGATGATTTTGATATATCATCAGACAACATTGCCCAACCATATTTATTCGACGTCACGCGCTAGATGTTGTGAATACACTCAGGACAGTTCGACATTGCGGTGGATCAAAGGTAAAAAAAAAAATATATATATATATATAAATACTGTTCAGTTTTCTTCACAAACCAATCGTTTCGGGTGTTAAGACCTCAATGTATCATCACGGGCCACAGGGTTTAATTTGGTTTCGTCGGTGTATGTATTATTATTAATTTTTTTTTTTTTTTACACTCGGAGCCGTGAAGCCCATTGACTGCCATTATATGTCTGACAGAGTGCAACGGTTTGAGTTAAAAATCTTTGTTTGTGTTCTGCTGAAGAAACAAAGTCACCTACATCATGGATGCCCTGGGGGTAAGCAGATAAACATTAAATTTTCATTTTTGGGTGAACTATCCCTTTAAGCAAGACAAATGATACAACACTGCAAAATAAACAAAATAATTGAACTTTGGAAGAATGGCAGGTGGAAAAAGTTGTAATAAATATTTTTAAAAGTTATTACTTATTTAATGTTAGTAATTTAAGTTAGTAGTCATTATTTAATTAAACATTTAAATTAATAATGCAAAAATATAATTAAAACATGTATTTTTATTTTCTGTTTTACTGTTTTTAACAACAAAACAAATATTTCCCAAAAAAGTACAGCTTGTTCAGCTTATTTAGATCACCTGCTTATTCATAATTGGATTGTGGGACATGACGTATATCATGTAAGTAAATAAAAAATTGATAACAGGATCTAAATTTATTACACAATATTGTGATATATTATTGTATCCCCATTTATTATTGTAAGTATTCTGGAATTACCATACACATCATAATCCGTTCTTCTCTCCACAGGTGTGTAACTGGTTTATAAACGCCCGGCGGCGACTCCTTCCTGAGATGCTCCGGAAAGACGGCAAGGACCCCAACCAGTTCACCATCTCGCGACGGGGCAGCAAGGGCGGCGAGATGCTCAGCGACAACTCCCAGTCTCCAAAACACGGCCTGCTCGCTAACGGAGAGGACCGCAACAGCTACGAACCCGGCTCACCTCACCCAACCAGCAACACACCCACCTCGGTTACCGGTTACCCCAAAAAGTCCCTGTCCCCCAAAACACCCCCGTCACCCGGACCTGTCTTACCCAGACCCTCTGTCATCTGCCACACCACCATCACCACAACCACGCAAGGCATCGGCACGTCGACGCGCCTCGGCGTAGATGGGGCCACGGAGCTGCCTCTTACAGACCCAGCCGGCCTGTTCGGGTGTCGCGGAGAGGGTAACGTCAGTCCCCAGAGCGGCCTGTTCAACACCCCACCACCCACCCCGCCCGACCTCACCCAGGACTTCAGCGGCTTCCAGTTGCTGGTTGACGTGGCGCTGAAGAGGGCCGCAGAAATGGAGCTGCAGGCCAAACAGCTCCTCGCCTGAAGACAGAAAAGACGGATGGATGAATGAAAAAGCTTCATCGATGTTTGTTTCTTGCCCCCCAAAACCGAACTCCACAGTGGGTTCAAAAAAACTTGACTGAGCAACAGAAAGCAAACAAGCATGGCCTGATCATTTCTATTTTTGGTAAACGTAAATCAAATTGATGAGGATTCCTTTATGTAAAGCATTTCAAGGTGCCTTGGCAAGTCAGTTCTTTCTTTTGTATTCCATTTCTATGTAAATAAATATGTATCTTTTCGTTTTGTACACAGGGGACCAAAACAAACACAGTAATACAACTTCCTGTCAGTCCTTTTTACAAGAGGACAAGCTCTTTTCCCATTCCTCATGAGTCTTTTTTTCTCGTTTTCAGAGATTCGGCTCTATGATTGTCGGTTTTGCCTCATTTTTAGAGAACACGTCTGATATTCTGCCTCAATTTTTTTTTGCACAGAATGGCAGATCATCTCAGTATCTTATCAACTAGCTTTCTCTCCGACAGACTCTAATCACTACTACACCGGGTCATTCTGTGTCTCAAAGATGTTCAGTTTTTGTATTGTTTTTTTGTTGTTGTTGTTAAGTTTCTGATGCTGTTGTTAGTATCTTTCGTCTTTCGTTTCATTACTCTTGAGGGATATTCAGATGTAGCAGAACTATAGTCTGAGATTTCCTAGAAACGGCCAGTGAATGTGCCCACATGCTCCCCACCCCACCCCTAAACACACACACACACACACACACAAATATACACCTTGGAAAAATGAGCTGGAAGAATGAACACTACATGAATTGTATTAAGTTTTTTTCTTCTTCTTTTTTTTGGTTTATCAAATTGAGACCACTTTAAAAGGATAACAGGAAAGAATGGTTTTATTTCACCAAATATGTTGATTTCAAGGTTTTGGGACCTTAGACCAGTGCATTTACAGTAGCCAATGTGACATGATGCCCAATGATGTGACTTCTCCTTACTGTGCAATGTATGTGGCAAATAGGGGTCACAACGGTGTTTAAATAAAGTTTTGTTTTCTACAAAATAGGCGTTCATCTCCTTTCTTCTGCTTAATTTTTTTTACTACGTTGTTCAATGAGTGTGTTTTTGATAGGAAAAACTGGAAAGATTCTTGCATTCAAGACTTAGCCTTCAGATGACGGTTCTTTCCATTAATGTTTGAAAAAGGAAATCGCATGTAAGTCCTGAAAGAATAGGTGGATTGCTTTCATAAAGCGGAAGGCAGCATGAGCTTTGACATCTCGCACATATTAAAGGCATGTTTCTACAGGCTAAATCATTCTGACATTCGTGTGTGTGTGTGTGTGTAAGCTTCACAAGAACTCCAATTAGCATAATCCTGCATTTAATTAGCGGTAGCTAAAACCAGACATCAACGATGGCTTCCCAATGGCGTCTGTGAGAGTGTGCATGTCTGTCTATCTGAGCACAGACAATAAAGACCGATTAGCTGGGACACGTCTGTCCTGGATATCCAGTCACACTCAGTTAGACAGCTGTTCTTTACTTTAGACTTCTCACTGGGACGAGATCCAAACAACTCAAAGAGTCACTGTTCTAGTTGAACAAGTGATCAAAGTGATTAGCAGCTCAAAGTGGTTAATTCACCGAACACTTGTATTTAAAAAGACATAAGGCTCTATAAGACTTGAGGATTTTTGGATGGAATGGATGTCTCACACACTTTAGATGAGCGTGTATGTCTGGATTCATCTGTGGGAAAACCTGAAGGTGTCTGCTAACAAGACTCAAAGAAGATCTGTTCTACTCAGGCCTCGGGCACTGATTTAAAACAGTGAGGCCTAGTTAACAGTAGGAAAGTATGTAAAAGCTAATGGGAAGTTTAAAAATCTCCTAAAATTGTGAGATATAAGGTCAAAACTGTGAGAAATAAAGATATGCAAGTCACCATTACAAATCACAGTAATGAAATGGAAAGTCATAAAGACATAAAGCTGGAATAATAGTTAGAAAGTTAACAAATTGTGGTAGTCAACCGTAATAGCCAAAATAATGTAGCAATTACAAGAAATAAAGACAATTATGATATAGAAATGTTACAGTTTTGAGCCATGCCTATAAAATCACAGCTGTGATATGATTTTACAATTGTGAGACATCACAATAAATTAAAGTCACAATAAAAAAAGAAGAGAGAAAGAGTTATAAGAATCAATTGTGAGACAAAAATAACACTAAATGTGAGATACACTAAACTGTGACATATAGAGTCAGAACTGTGAGAGATAGTTGCAATTGTGTGAAACAAAGTTAAAATTACAACAGCTTCACCATATATAATAGGAGAAAGAAATAAAATCACAGTTGTGATATATAAAGTTATACTTGTGAGGCCACAAAAGTGGAAAAATGTGCCATGACATGAAAGTCATAATATTAAGACATGTTGCAAGACTGACAAAAAGTTTTGAGAAATATAAAAAATGTGAAAAATTCACAGTTGTACGATATAATTACGTTTCAATTGGGAGAAATAAAGTCAGTTATGACAAACAATGTGATCAACTCTGAGATGAAGTCTCAAGTTACGAGAGATTAAACTGCAATTGTGGGATATTCATAATTGTGAGATACAAAGTTGCAATTGTGAGATAAAAAGTTGGAAATGTGTAACTAGGTTCCTATGGAAAAGATTCATTCATTCATTTATTGTGGATAGATCAAACACTCACTTTTATTTGGAAATGAATCACTTCATGGCTGTGAGCATCTGTAATGTTTTAATGATCAAAATTTCATACACGTGCCATAACATTAACAGTGTTGTTACAATAAATACAAAATGTAAGTAGTAAGATTTCCTTAGATGTAGGTTACATTTACAATGAAGAACATTCATGTATTTACACACAGTCATTTTGATAAAGTTGATGCTTTTATGAGAACAGTAAATGCATAATATCCTGCCTTCATTTCCCAAAACATTGTGATGGGTGCACAATTTTGACAATAATACACAGTCTAATCTTCTTGTATTTTGGGAGAACCCCCCCTAAAAAGTCAGGACTGTCAAGTCATGTTGCCAGATATAAACCCATATTTTCACATCAGTGAATGACAACAATTAAGAAAAGGAGATTGTGATCACTTTTGGCAAAGACTTTAGCAAAATATATATTTAATGTTTCATAAATATCTCTTTAAATACTATAAATGACATTAAATCATTTTTCTGATAAACATTTCAGTATCATTTTATTTATATCATTTTTACAAATGAAATGACATGGGTTTTCTATGTGTTAATAATGACAGTCCTAAACGAAACAAAATGATTCCTTATTTTGGTGTCACTTTGGACTGTAAGTGAGATGAAATACTACTCAACAACACATTGATACAGAAAAATCAATATGGGCAATTTGTCATCAATATTGAATGCTTTAATTGGTACATTAACATCTCAAGTATAAGACCTCTCCATGATATACACTTACACAAACACACACACCGAATACACACACATACACATTCATACACACGTTATATAGACTCCCCTGAGGCTACGTTGTGCATGACTATCATATATTCATAAATTAAGGCCGAGCGTTTAAACATCAATAATATTTCAAACAAACATTAACCACAGTAGAAGGGCTCTAGTGCATAATAACTGGAACTAAGAGTTTAGTTTTTATATGATAAACACTACCAGGATCAAACTAAAGCCAATGCAATTGAACTTTCTATGAATAAGAGAATGGCTGCACATTGGCTGCTGGGAAATGTGTATATATATATATATATATATATATATAGTGAAGTGTCTATCCAGAGTGACATATTCTGAGAACAAAAAAGAAATAGCTCCATTTATTTAACATATTTAACAATTGCAAATTAGTATTATCAGTTATTGAAGAAAACGAGACAGTGCAATTAGGTTTTGACTAGTATTGAGTAACCTGTCAGTGCAACTATGATGCAGCGCTGTTTACAAATCTATTACACGAGCAGCACAAGAGTGTGATTCAGTGGTTAAAGTAGGTTTCCTAGAAAAATAATAAATTGATGGTGTGTGCTGTGCATTGATACATGTTTACATGTCTCCGCAGGGTTACTGAAAGTATATACATCTTATTATAAGTAGAAACAAAAAACAAAACAAAAGAGAGTAGAATATCTATATTAAAAAGAATCAACTGTGCTACATATCGGTTGAAAAAAAAAAGAGAGAGGCCTTTAAGATAATTAGGAAGCACTTGGTTACATGCACTTAATGTGAAAACACACACACACGCACACACACACTTGACTGATTTGGCCGGATAAAGACTATCATGCAAACTTGTGATTATAAATATAATGAATAAATTGGAGTTTTTAACTAATGTGTATGTATTATTACATTTATTAAGATGTTACAGCGCAGTTTCATTGTTTAAAATTAGACTTTAAGCAATATTGAAATTCAAAAGCCATGGTAAAGAAGGAAATGGTTTAAATCTGTTTCTTCAGGTTTTAAATATCTCTACAACTCCATTATAAAATACTTATATTTACTTTATATTAATTTATACAAACATTTAGACAAATATAGTGAAGAGCTATATTAGTAAGCAGTCAGGAAGGCGTTTTATAATTCATCATCATCTACAAAATATGCTAAATAATGTAATTTTTTTTAAAGAATCTAATGGAACGTTTAACAAAATGTCCAAATGGGACTTGATGTGATAAATTCACGGCCAAGATAATTTGCCCACACTGAACGAGAAACTGCTGAGTGACATGACATGTTCACAGCCAATCAGATGCATAATGTATAGTTATGAAGCGCAAAACAATGAGATTTCACAGTGGGAGGAGCTATTTAATGCAACATAATTAAAAAATGTCTTGTTGCGACCTGTTCACACTGACAGTGATTTTATTGCTGTTAACTATGCCATAGAGCCATAAGACATCTAGATAAGATATACAGTCACAATGTGAGAAATAAATTCGCAATTGTGAGAATTAAAGTTCGAATTTTTTTTGTACGTTTGTACTTAAGCCACAATTATGAGAAATAATATCTCTTCTGCTATATTATGATATAAACTCACAATTACGAGAAATAAAATCTTGTGATATACAGTCAAAACGGAGATATACTAAAAATGCAACTGAGATATAAAAACCTAATTCCGAAAAAGTTACAATTACAAAATAAAATCATATTTATCACCTAAAACTGCAATTAAATTAAGTAAAAATTAAGAGATATAAAATATCTTGTGATATATGGTCACAACTGTGATATATTTTGTGTCCGTGATACATTAAAATGCAATCGCGAGAAATAGTCAAAATTATATCACGATTAGCATCTAAAATCGCAATTACATTACGTAAAATCGAAATTATGAGAAATAAAAAAAAATTAATAAAATCTCTTGTGATACATTATAAAAAGTGATATAAAAACGCAATTGTAAAAAATTAAGTCATGATATAAAGTCGCAATTAACATAAACCTGTCACAACAATCACAATTATAAAATAAAATAAAAAAATCACAATTGTGACCTAGTCGCGATAAAAAAGAATATTCGTAATTCATTTGCTATAGCCACATCGCCTTGTTCATGTCATCAGAAATTGGCAGAGATCTTTGAAAATAAAAGACTTTGCATCACTGTCAGTGTGAATTGTGCTTAATGCTAAATGAAATCCCTAACTTCCCATATATATGGTTTCTTAATAAGAAACAATGCTAATTGAATCAGAGCCATGAAGTGTGGCATGTTCTGACAGCACCTCTGTCAATGACGTGAAAACGTTAATCGGTGACAGATAAATATGTCACATTTGATATACATGATGGACATCTATGTCAGTCAAACAGGTGAGTGGCACTGTTAAGGGGAGATAGTGGTCAGACAGGAACAGAGATAGGATGCATTGAGAGAACAGGAAAGGACTGGGTGGGAGGTTGAAAAATATGAAAAGAAAGAAGAGAAAAGGTATTTTTTCCATTCTATCACCTGATACTAAAAACCTCGCCCTGTCTCAGAGGTGCAGGGTGACACGTGAGAGAATGTAATACATGTACTGAAAGCCTGACACACGTTTACGTACATACTCTGAAATAGTGACTGGCTACATTGGCGTTAAAATATTCAAAAGTGATGGGTATGTTGCCCTTGCAGAAGTTATGTCCTCTTTGAGAACACAAGACATATGGCTCTTACACAGTAACTGCAAAATACTACAAATAAAATAATAAAATTCAGTAGTGTGCTATATTTGGGTAGTAATATTAACCGACATAATAATATGTTGTATTTTAGACATGAATATATAAAAAAAAATTATATATATATATATATATATATATATAGATAGATTAAAAGTCTTTGGAAGTTTATCAAAGGAGCTACATAGCAAATGTATGATGGAGGAAGAGAGTAAAATACATACAGTAGAGTCCCACAGTGAAGAAACTCTCTTTGAGACAAGAAAAGAGTAGTGATTATGTTACAGCTACCCTGCCTTTGTCATCCAGTGCTATTGTGTTATGTTATATATGTGTGTCTACTTATGCTTCTAAGCACCTGGATTTCAGTGTTTATAATCGTGTTTGGGCCTCTGGGATGTATATTTCAATGCTGTCGGCGCATTCTGTGACAGAGCTCTGGCGCTGAGAGGCGGCCGCACGCTTAGCCGCTAGCAGCCGCTTCCGAGCCTCCAACCGCTGGGAGCCCTCCAGAGACCGGTCTCTTACTAGCAGCACAGGACCCTTCCTCTGCTTCCTGGGTACCGGAGGG